>NW_022196902.1:5965221-6000273 GCF_008632895.1 Mastomys coucha
AAAAAGACAACTACAACAGTACAGGTTTGATATGGCTCCGATTTTACAGCTTTCTTACTGCATCATCTGTGTCAGAGATATGTTCCTTCAGCTGGCTCCATTATTCCATGTTTAAAGAAATACCTTTTCTCCCTGGTTTCATTTCACCTTCTGAGTCCATCCAATATTCTCTAATATCAATTAGAATTTTTCCTTTAAAGTCCCGAACACTGACATATCTCATCTTTCCAATCTGGAACATGTCATCATCTCTGCTGCTGCTACTCTGCTTGGAGGATGCCGGAGCTCTAGAAGTCTCACCAGGCTTTTGCTTCTTCACAGGTTTCTCTGGAACAACTTGCTTTTTTCTCTTTAACTTTTTTTCAACTTCGCTGTCAGAATCACTGCCTGAAGAGCTTGAAGAAACAAGTTCCTTTGATTTAGGCATTGCTCCGCTCCAGCCGACCAACAGCCTCTAGCTCGCTCGCTTGCTCCGGAGTCGATATGTTGTATTTCAATACAGCCACGATGCATAAATACGAGCGTCCCCCCTGTAAATTGGCTCAGCCCCGTACTTAAGTCCACATGGCTCTGGTGTTACAGGTGTCAGTTTAGACTCCAAATCAGAAAATGGCTTTTGCTGAGTAAAATGGGTAGCCAGTTCTCCCAATTGGGGCTGAGTTTTCTGCCTATTCTCAGCTCCTTGGTTACTTACGTGTTTCTGTCTTAACCACCACCTCATGCAGTAAGAAACTTCTCTGACAAAAGCTAGGCACAGTTTGTTTGTTTGTTTGTCTGTTTGATTTTTGTTTGTTTTGTTTTTAACTGTTATGCAGGAGAATTGGTTCATCTTTTTATTTTACAAGTATTATATTTTCAGTCCCAATTAAGAAGGGCTTTCCCACTTCTGAAAAATCATGAAATTTGGTCACCTACATTTTCTTAAGCATTATGGTTTTGATTAAGTCAAAATTTGTCAGGATAAAATATTTGTGGATTGAACTTAGTTTTACCCAGATGGCCTTCCAGTTGTGCTGATGATCCTTGTCAAATAATCCGTGTTTTCCTCACTGTTTTGAGGTACGGCTTTTTTGTATTTCAATTTTATTTGTGTACTTGTTTTTTATTATCAATACTTCTTTTTCGCTTCCCACATCAGCGGATATATTTATAGGCAGTCTACCCTGCCTTGTTATCACGCTCTTACAGATTGGCTGGGTTAATCTTCTCTTGCTTCATTGCCGATTTTTATCCCCAGAACTTGGCTTAACATGTACATTTTTATTTTTCAATCTCTATTTTTATTTCATATGGATGGATGTGTTATTGCTTATATGCCAGTTCATGATGTGCATATAGTGTCTTCAGGAGCCAGAAGACAGTGATGAATCCTCTGAGACTACAGTTTCAGACTCTTGTGAGCCAACATGTGGGTGCTCTGTAAGAGCAATCAGTGCTCCTAATCACTGAAGCATTTCTGAGTATTAATGTACATATTTTACTAATAAACAAATAACATGGTTTGTATTTTTATTGAGTTCATGCTGAATTTATAAAGCAACTGGAAGCCTGGCATGTTTTTGATTTCTCACATGTTTCTATTTGTTAGAATCCTATTTTGCACGATTTGTTTCATAAGTTTCATTTTAAAGTTATTAGTATTGCAAATGGATCCTTGTATTTGTTATTACATTTTATATGTATAGAAATGTTGAGTATCATGTTAATTTAATGTCTTAATGCCTTTTTAAGTTATCTTAAATTTCTTAAATTATTTCTTAAATAATTTTTAATTTTTATTATTTTCTTTTATTGAAATATTTTTTTCTAACATAATAGATCATTTTCCTCTTCCATCTGGATCCACTCCCTTTCTGTCTCTCATTACAAAACAAAGAGGCTTCTAAGGGATGATAATAAAGTAAGATATAATAAGATAAAATGAAAACTAACTCAACAGACTTGGACAAAACAAACAGAAGGAAAAGAGCCCAAGAAAAGGCATAAGAGACAAACAGACAGATACCCATTTGTTCCCACACCCTGGGCTCCTATAAAACAACAACAACAACAACAACAACAACAACAACAACAAAAAACCTCCTAAATTGAAAACCATAGCATACTCACAGAGGACACTCCACTTCAGGAGGGTCCCCTGAGCACTGAGGGGAGGCATTTGATGGAGACTTGTTGAGGGCTGAGTGCTCTGAAGTCTCACTCTGTGCATAATATCTGACTGCGAGTCTCTGAATTTGCTCTCATCTGCTGCAGGAGGAAGCGTCTCTGATGATGGCTGAGCAAGGCACTGATATACAAGTATAGAAGAATGTCCTTATGCGTCATTTGATTGCTATGTTTTGTTTTTGTTTTTAGACCAGTAGTATTTGATTTTACTGTAGGACCCTGGGCTATCTAGTCTCAGGTTTTTGTTCACCTAAATAGTATTGGGTATGGGTTCCATCTTATGGAATGGGCCTTCAGCCAATTCAGAGAGTTGGTTACTCTCATAAACTGGGTGCCATCACTGGCTGCCCTAGCATATCTTGTAGGCAGGACACCATTCTTGACCAAAGAGTTTGAAGCTGAGTTGGTGTCAATGGCTTTCCTTTGAGAGTGAGCAGAATACTTACCTGAATCAAAGATGCTAGAAAGTAGGGATGAAGGCTCCGTGTCAGCTCCAGCTCAGCTGTACCAAAGATGCTAGAAAGTAGGGATGAAGGCTCTGTATCGGCTCTAGCTCAGCTGTACCAAAGATGCTAGAAAGTAGGGATGAAGGCTCTGTATCGGCTCCAGCTCAGCTGTACCAAAGATGCTAGAAAGTAGGGATGAAGGCTCTGTGTCGGTTCCAGCTCAGCTTCTCCATACTCAATGAATTGTGTAGGTGTTGAGTTCAGCAATGGGACCTAGCATTATTTTGTATGTAAGTTAAATGTTAATACAAATCAAAGAACAAATAAACATTGGAAAAAATTGTCTAATTATATCATGGATGAGTAAAAGAATTATAAAATAAATATTCCAATTTTTAAAAGTTCATGTGGGACTGAAGAGAGGAATTCATGGTTAGGAGCACTGGCTATTCTTCTAGAAGCTCCTGGCTTTTATTCCTAGCATCCACATAGAAGCTTACAGCTTTTTGTAGCAGCTTATAGCTTTATAGCTTCTGTCCTGTAGGCACCAGTCACAAACATGATGTATAGATATTCATGCAGGAAAAACAGTCACACACATTTCAAAAAAAGGACAGGTAACTAGGATGAATTTAATCTCAGCAGACACATGAAAAATCATAGCTTCAAGAGATCCTAGTTCATAGCCAAAAGCAGTCAGTGGACATGCGTCAGCCTTCAAGTGGCTATAGTCACCAGTTGTCAAGTTGCCCTCTAAGATACCAGTGGCCCATAGTCAAATGCATGCTACCAAATCCTGGTAGTCAAATAAATACCATTTTAACTTAGTTGCAGGATGAAGAATAACTTGTTGCAGGAAATGCTTAAAAATGGCGCTATCCCACACTATCCCCAGCTACTCTCTGCCCTGGCAGTCACCGTCTCGCTGCCTCCATGGCTAGCCCCAGGTGGAGGTCTTCCCAGCTCCGGTTCTCCTGCCTTAGAGCCACTTGTACCTTCCCATCCATCCATCTTCTGTGGCTACTTGTCACAAATCCCCTTAATCCAGTAAATCAAAACTCTTAAAGCTTATAATTATTAGTCAGTTTTATATATCAATAAATTCTCAATTTACAAGATGCACACACAATAATTTTAGAGCCAATTGACAATGATGCAAGCTGCCCACCTAGATTAGACAAGTTATCCCAAACATTCTATTCTTTTATGATATTCATAGCTACCTGTGACTTCAATCTTTCTTAGAAGGGGGAACCAAATCCCCATGGAAGGAGCTCCAGAGAAAAAGTGTGGAGCAGAAACTGAAGGAAGGACAATTCAGAGACTGCCCCACCTGGAGATCCTTCCTATATACATTTCTCCAGACATTATTGTGGATGCCAGCAAGTGCTGGCTGACAGGAGACTGATACAGCTGTCTCCTGAAAGGCTCTGCCAGTGCCTGACTAATACAGAAGTGGATGCTCTCAGCCATCCATTGGATGAGGGTCCCCAATAAAGGAGCTAGAGAAAGGACCCAAGGAACTGAAGGGGTTTGCAGTCCCATAGGAGGAACAACAATATGAACTAACCAGTACCCCTAGTGCTCCCAGGGACTAAACCACCAACTAAAGAGTACACATGGTGGGACTCATGGCTCCAGCAGCATATGTAGCAGAGGATGGCCTAGTCAGTCATCAATGGGAGGAGAGGCCCTTGAAGGCTCCATGTCCCAGTGTAGGGGAATGCCAGGGCCAGGAAGTGGGAGAGGGTAGGTTGGTAAGCAGGGGGAAGGGGGATGGAATAGGGTTTTTTTTTCCAGAAGGGAAATCAGGAAAGGAGAGAACATTTGAAATGTAAATGAAGAAAATATCTAAAGTAATATAAAATAAAATAAAGCCATGTGGAATCTGGATTTTCTTCCTCCATCTTCCTTCCATTCCCTCTGTCCTCTCTCTCCCATCTCTAAAAATCTCTGCCTGCCTTCCTTTTTCATTGCCCAGTCATAGGCTTCTTGTTGTATTAATATTTAATTTAACTGGGGGGAAATTCTGCTATAATAATTGGATCAGATTTTGTGTATGCTTTAAAAGTCATATAATCAGAAAATTATGGCTACTACTCTTTGCATTTTAGTTTTTGAGCTCTTAAATTTTCTCTAATTGTATTAGCAGGCAAGAATCCCATACGTAGGGCTTTCTTCAATAGCCAAGAAGATACACCAATCACTATGCCCCTCTCTTAGTGATAATGCCTGTACAATAAAACACTGGTTTCACTTTAAAAGGTTTATACTGGCATATGTAATTCAGTGACGAGAGGCCTAGATGCTTTGTAACATGAATGGTCTGATTTTCTCTTTAGTTTTGAGGGGGAGACTTGCCTATTATCTATTTGCATGCCCATGGTTTGCTGAGGTAGCTAGAGTACTTGCTGTATCCTTCAAGGAGTATGACATCATCAATGGAATGGAAGTTTGATCCTTCGTACAGAAGTTGATGATCCAGGTCACTGACACTCATACACAATTGCAATCACCTTAAAATTACTGTTGACATTGCATAGTGAAAAAAATTTAATAGCCTCATAGCACATACCAGTGTTTGTATTGGTTTACCCTGGAAAACTAATCTTCTGGAATAACGCCTGTTAAACGGAGTCGTCATCTAAGTAAGTTTCTAATGCCCTCCTCCTTCTCCTCCTTCACTTTCCTTCTCCTCCTCTCAATCCGTATTTCATACATTGGCAGAATTAGTTTACTAGGAGTTACATAAGAAAATACCGAGTGACGGCTTTGACAATTTAGCTTTTCTCAAAGGCTGGAAGTCCAAATCTCAGACTGTCATCCAGTTAAAATTCTTTGCATGGCTTGCAGTTAGGCCTCCTATGGTTTTACCCATGCAAATCTCTGACATGTCCAAATTTCTACTTATTAAAAAGGGTACACAGTAAGATTGAATTAGGAGCCTTCCCGTGGCCTCATGTTAACATAATCACTTTTTAAAGGGTGTTATCTCCAAATATAGTCGCAATCTGACTTATGAGACATCAAGGTTTTAACTTACAGATTTCAGGGAATGCAACCCAAGCTGTACTTTGAGTTTTCTTTCTTCAAGTGAGTTGTGATGGTAACTACCAACTCAGGATCCTCCTGTCCTTGACAATGGCACTATTGATTTATAGAAGCTATCCCCAAGGCTATGGCATTGCTTTGGTTTTCTGTTTCAGTAGATTTATGGATCTTTCCAACTTACTAGTTCAGGCTCCATGAGGTAGTGATCCAATATGATGATTCTTCTCTGATCATCCATATTTCCACCAACCATATTTCTAGAGATGGGGCTTATCAAGGAGAGAAACCACCATCAAGTCAGTGGTTGTGATTTGCAGAAATCCTCTTTTGTTTGTTTTGTTTCCATTTCATTCAGATGCCCTTTAGACAACTGCTTTGCAGTCCTGCAGGATGAAGTGGTTTTGCATCTGTTTTGTGATTTACAGCAAATAGTTGTGTGCTCCTTGGAGAGCTGTTCTGAAAATTGATCTTTTCAGTCCACAACCTAAACTCTTTTATGGTTATAGATATTGATGTGTTTAGAGTTCTTCCAAAATATTTTATGCTAGTTGTTAGACTTTTTGTAAGTATAGTTATTAACTATATTTTTCTTTCTCAGCTTGAAATTTTTAATAAGATGGTGTTTGAAATTGGATATGTATATATATATATTCTGTAATGTAGAAACATGTTTGATACTAAAGCATAGTTCTTTGAATTATCTGTGAGTAAACAGGTAGCCTTAACAGTATTTTCTCTTTAGAGGGTTGTGAGTCCTTTCCAGATAGTCAATGGGTTTAATCAGGCTCCTCTATGAAGTGGATGTAGTTTAAAAAGGATGCATGCACTCATGGAGGGATTTCTAGCACTTCCTAAGTTGTCACAATTAAGCCATTTTTAGAATAAATGGTTTTATACTACACGCTGATCTATCTTAGCATACATAGGCCATATTCATACTAAGTAATATTTTACACTTGGTACAATGATGTTTTATACCTTTCAAGTAATAACGGTTGAGATTTTATGAGTTAGATTTTAACTGGAATTAGGAAAGCATATAATTTTTGAAATAAGAAAAACACAGGAATGAATGAGGTGCGGTCAACCTGCTTTCACCAAGTTTTCTTGAACAGAAGCAAAGTGAGGACAGATGCTCCAACCTGTTAATTAAGACTTCAAGATGGACAGTGCAGACACCAGGTTTGGATTGGTTGGTTTTTATTAACAGTAACGTTTGCATGTGGGAAGACTTTCACAGATCAAACAGGGAGATCCAGGCACACTCAGGGTTTTGACTAAACAGCTATTACTACTAACACTGCTCATCTGAAGCAAGCCTGATGCTATCACCACAGGAACCACCCACCCCGAATCCTCCTGGGTCCACATTGTATACTAGTGTCACAACTCCAGCCTCCTTTAAGACCAACTAGGAATACCTCCATCCACATCTGCCCCTCCAATTTTATCATATTCCTCAACAAGAAGTCCATTTGAGTTTTTTTTTTTTCTGGATGAAGTGGAGTTATTATTGCAGAAATGAAAATTCAATGACCAACTTTAATTTTAAACCTAGAAAAGAGGAAAAATGTCATCAATAATGGACTTGGATAGAGTATTTACAACAACGAGGGTGAATTCTTTTCAAAGGCAACATATCCTATTTTGTACGTATTTTTATATAAAAGTTGTCCTCCCTCAGGGTCAGGGAGACAGGGTTGATGCAATGGCCTCCTTTGAAGTTCTGTCTCCATATTGATGATGTTCAGTGGCCAAAGATGTCAAGGGCAGCTCCTCCCTGCTTCGCCTCTTAGACTCGGATCTCATTCCAGCTTAGGCTTCTCTTTTTCTTCTTCTATACCTAGAAATAGAAGCAAAAAGCTTTATTTGAGCATTGGATGCAGACTTATGCCCGTGCTGCTAACAGAATCTCTGGGCACGGAAGCTTACTTGCATTCACATTTCTGTCCCCTCTCCTAAGCTAAGAAGTCAAGCCATGTAGTGATCTCCAGAAATGCTGCCCTCACTGACCTCTCTCCTCAGTCTTTCCTAACACATCTGAGACACAGTCAGCTCCTTGTGCTTCCGGGAGTAGGACCCTGAGGCAGTATGACTCCTGTTGAAGACACATTGCTTTGCATGATGGGTAACTCCAGCCGGATTGCTTCTTAACCAGTCCCCAGAAGCAAGAGCCGTGCAGCTGATGCATTTAAACAGCTTCATTTACGCTACACTTCAGTCCTGTCCATTCTCAATGCCAGGATTCTGGGTTTCTAAAAGCCAAAGGAGTCTTTCTTTTTAAAATTTATTGTTTTTAAAAAGCTTAAGAGGCCCTATTTAGCCACAAGAGCTGTTTCTGCATAAGCAGATATTTAACCCCATCCCTGGCCTGCCTCATGCTAGAGAGCAAATTCACTGCCTCGATCACTGTACCCCTGGCTCTTCTCCTGGCCCCATACTTCTGCATGCTGAAACTCAAGTTCTGTCTGAGGGAGCCAACCCATTCAGATCTGCTTGTCCTGAAGGACTTGTATCTACTGCATCAGTAAGGCTTTGTCTGTTGTCTGCAGTGTTAGCTGGAGATGGTTCATTTCCTGAAGATGAAATTGTTCGGGCCATTCCTGTAAGTTGTACTTAAATCCAGAAATTTTACCTGTTTGGTTTCCTTTCCTTTCCTTCCCTTCCCTTCCTTTCTTTTCTTTTCTTTTCTTCCCTTTTCTTCTCTTTTCTTTCCTTTCTTCCTTCTTTTCTTTTACTTGTACATAAACATTTTTCTAATCTTCCCCAAAGTTCTTGAATACTTTGTAAACACAAAGCAATAGCAATAATGAACAACAACAAGGAAACCTCTAAATTCTGTCTTTCTGGTCCTGTTAGCATTCTCTTATAAATATCTAGATCTCCAAGGGCAGAACCCTTAACAGTTTTGTTCTTAGTCGCAGCCCTGTTGCTTTTTAGTGTGTATTTCATAGTAGATGCTCGGCTAATCTTGTTAGATAATGAATGCGCTTAGAGGAAGCTCTGAAAGCAGGACAACCAGAAGAGCACTAAGCAACATATAAGATCCCACAATGATCACAAAGTCCAAGATCTGAGGGTTGCAGTTATTCTAGGGCACATATTAGAGATGCCCCTCCCCTACCAACTCCTACTCCCAGCTAGCTTTATGGGGTCTGGACCAGTGGGTATCCTCTTTCTTGGGTGCCTTTCGCAGGGAAGGAATTTTCAGAGATCTAAAACAGTGTTTCCAAAATCCTTCTCACCAATCACATGAGGGAATCATCAGATCTGGCACTAAGGGCATGAGAAGAGAGGAGGAGAAGGTTGACAGTAAGAATATATGCTGTATTTTTGTCGGGTGGGTCCCCAAGGCAATGACAGTTAACATACAGGGTCCCTTCAGACAGCTCACACACCTGAGTCTCCACTTCTGTCCTATGTTTTCTACACAAAAGTCAAGAAGCTGGGGGTAGAGGGTGGTGCAGAAAGTTTGATTTTTCTCTTTAGTCTCTTTTCTCTAGAACGTTCTGCCAATGAGTTACTTGATGTGGCAGCAATGTTGGAATCTTGAACAGAAGACAGACTTGGAGGGCCTGGGCTTCCCTGCTGTAAGAGGAGAAATGGCTCCTCACAGATATTAGTTGTGTAGCCATGAGGTAGAAGACAAACATCACAGAGCTATAAATGATGAATCAACTGAATGCATTTCCACAAAAGAACAAAACCAAAGCCAACCAACCAACGAAAAAAGCCCAGACAGACAGAAACCCATCAAAGAGCTGAGACAGGCTGCCCTGTGGAACACAGGGGCCAAGACTGACCATGAAGAAGGTATCCAGACATTCCAAAGCAGGGGGATTGTTTAAAGTAGGGGGCAGTGTTCAGAAAGGGCAAGCCTGGCATTTCTGTCATGGGGCCAGGCAACCTGGATGGACATTATGGAGAAGGGGCCTATTTCTCCACATGAAGGCCTGGGTCTAACTTCCTCCCCTGATGCCCTCTTGCCTATTCTTTCTCCCCTTGTCTCTACCTTTCACTCTTGAGCAGTCTTCTTTGTCGTCTTACAGTCTGACTCTGGTGAGAACAGTTGCCTTAGTCAGAATTTCTGGGGTTAGAACAGCCTTCACTGAAGGACAGAAATGCTTCAGGTGTCATGGGTTGATTTGCACAATCATATGCCAAAGTACCCACAGTACTTCAAAATGTGCAAGAATGCCCAGAGTGTGGTCAGACAAGTTTTCCTTAAGGAAATTAGGCATATGACTCATGGATCCAAGCAATTGCCGCAGGAGAAGCCAGAATGAATGGTGACCATCCATGCAAAGCCTCTGAAGGATCCTCTTCTCTGATGGTGTGGGTCTCCTTGAATTGCAGGACTAGCGTTGTCTTTGAGAGTTTTAGATCCTAATAAAGGACCAGCCTGGATGAAAGGCTCAAGCACAGCAATGAAATGAAGGACCAACAAGGCAAGGGTTTCAGTCATTAGTCCCTCGTTCCAGAGTTCAGCATCCTTCCACATCATGAACCCTGTCCAGGACTTGGGGGTTGGAAGCCAGCACCTAGCCCCTCCTTGTGAGCTGTGGGGCCCCAGCATCCAGCCTAAGGGGATTAGTCTCAAGTCTTTCAATTAAAGGAAATTTCCCCTGCTTGCTTTCAGATTTGCTTGGGAGCCATGATCCCTTCAGTCTCTTTCATTTCTCCTATTTGGTAGGTCGCTGCGCATCCCAGGTCTGCACCACCATCATTGTTTAGAAGGAGGTAACTTTTGATTCGGTTTTATAGGTTTACATAAACCCGGAGAACAATTTTGCTTTGGGATGAATTGTGATCAAATCTTACCCATACATGGTTTATAGGTTTATATCATATGTAGGGAGAATAATGTTGTTGTTGTTGTTGTTATTGCTCTCCCAGAATGACTCTTTGGGGCCACAGGGATGAGGAGAATGTATTTTATCTGTGTGAAAGACATTTATGATACAGGGACTATTACAGGATGAATTATTTAGAACCCCAAACTTGTGATGCTGATTCTTAATTCCCAGTGTTTTGAGATATAACTTTATTCGGATGAAGTCTTCACAAAGTTAGCAAGAAGCCATTAGGGTAGATGTCATCAAATATGACTGCTGTCCTTCTAAACAGCAAAACTGGAAGACCATGTCATATACAGGAAGTACATTATACCTTTGAGTATGAAGATGATCAACTACCAGCCCAGGACAGGCCTGTGGATGTCTTCCCCTGAATGATTTCATAAGGAACCAATCCTGACAACATTTTGCTTTTGACTTTCTGGCACCCACGTATGGCATTTAGCCTGTTCCTATTGTTTAAGGTACTCAGCGTGTGGTATTTTGTTAGAGTAAACACAAACAGTTCTTACAACTCCACCTTAAGTTGCTTTATTTGAAAAAACAAAAAACAAAAGCAAATACTTAACTATTAATTTAGCTTATTTTAAGGGCTTGTATTTCCCAGTAGACGGGCCCATTTTGTGTTTCTAAAACATGGAAACATTCTGATCATTCACTAGAAGTGGCAAGGGATGAACCTTGGGTGGAGCCACTGGCTTTGCCAGCAACTGTTCAAATAGGTCAATTATAGCCCTCAGATACCTATGCAAAGGAGAGGATAGGTTTAAATAATTTCTAGGATTCTTCCCCCAGCTGTAATGGTCTGCATTTTTTTTCATGTTGGAGCTGTAGCATAAGCAAGCCAGAGGATTTGAGTCTTTGAAAACAACGCAGGGACTCAGGTAGGGTGGCTTAAGGGCAGTATTCCTTATGCTCAGTGGAGGATGAGGGGTGAAAACAGACATTTTACACTGTACCAGACAGTAGTCATCACATGCATGCACACACATATGTGGATGTGCAGGCGTGTGTGCATGCACACCCACACATGTGCCTGGACTACTTTTAATCTGAAGTTTCAAACTCAACTATGAAATTGACTGGGTTAAGTGCCAGATGAGAGTTAGGGAAAGTTAGGCAGACATCTATAGGTGGCAACTGATGCTCAATTCTAATCCATTGCTGACAGAAAGGGCAGTGGGATCAGTGTCATCAGATCTTAAAATACTTGATAAGGAAAGGAAGTTGTAATACGAAATTTTCCAACTTTTAAGTGTTGGTGAATACATAAAAATTCCATTATGTGACAGAATGAAATTTCTTAGTATGTAAATTTAGGAGGCTAAGAGTAGAGAAAATGCGCAGTCAGCAAGGTACTTTCCTTGCTAACACCAGGACCTGTGATTGATCCTCAGAATACACATTACAACATGGGGGCATAGTTACATGAATTTGTAATTTTAGGTACTGAGGAGGTAGACACAGGCAGGTCCCTGGGGCCTACTGGCAAGCCAGCCTAGCTTACTTGGTGAGTTCTTGGGCAAGCAGAGAGCCTGTCCTTAAAAACATAAAGGTAGATGATGTCTGAGGAATGACATTGAGGTACATAAGAAAACTTGTTCTTCAGCTTCATGTGAATCTAGGACAGCAGACAGAAGTTACCTGCTTCTAAAACATGACAGTGAGACAGGCATATGAGCATCAGATGAACACATGAAAACACCCCCCCCACACACACACACTTGTGGGAAAGCCCTGGGTGGGGAAGTTGCTGGTTTGAAACAAACAAGAGCTTCTAGGGACTCCATTAAATAAATGTAGACTAAATTATTCTCTGTACAGAGATATGTTATCAAATGGTGACTGACTTTCATGCATGCCCTGTAAGAAAAAGGCAGAGAGCAGTTAACCAGCACAGATAGTTAAAAACAAACAAAGAAGCAAACAACTACCACCAACACAGAAAAACTCAATGCTGCCATCCACTTTTAACTCCTATTCAAGGCTGCTGGTGAGCAACATTGTGCAATCCAGATTGAATATTTATCTCTTCTGCCACTCACAAATTCTTCTCAAGGCAGCAGCAGAGGTATGGTCAAATGTCTTCCAGAATCGAGGACATCAAGGGGATAGAGGAAGCCAGAAGTTTTTTCCTGGACTGCGCATAAAAGCTTAAATCTAACTACCGCCGTTCTCCTAAGAAGGTAAGGAAAGCTTGTGTTTTATTTCAAAAACATTTTTTTTTTTTTTTTTGGTTTTTCGAGACAGGGTTTCTCTGTATAGCCCTGGCTGTCCTGGAGCTCACTCTGTAGACCAGGCTGGCCTCGAACTCAGAAATCCACCTGCCTCTGCCTCCCAAGTGCTGGGATTAAAGGCGTGCGCCACCACGCCCGGCTTTCAAAAACATTTTTTAAGTGCACCACACAATTCTATAATTTAAAAGAGAAAGATTACTGCTGCTGGTGAATGAGGTGGGGGTGGGTGGCATCACGGACAGATTAATGTCTGGTTCTCCAAGCTGTGGTCTGAACAGATTAAAACTGGGGTTATTTAACGTTGGCCGACATGTTGAGTCACGCAGTCTTGGAAGAAGCACACACAAAACCAGTCTGCTTCAATGACTGTTGCAGCAACTACTTTATTAGTCAAGTGGACTGAGGTCCAGCACAGCGACTGGTCCTCAGTCGGTGCTCAGCATTAGTGGATCACAGTCCACTTACAGGGGATATGCAGAATGTGGACTGTGTCCAGGAGATGCCCAGATCTCTCTGAACCCCCCATACCTCCCCTGGCTGTGTTTTCATGCAGGATTCAGATCACTCTACGTTCAAGCTCTCGCCTTCCCGCCTTCCAGCATTTATGTATCTTTACATAGATTTTGGACAGGTTTGGCACAGCTTAGAGAAGACTGGGTGTCTTGACAAGAAGGAGGCTGTGCTATAAATAGAAACAAAAGAGAAATCAAGTCAAAGGTTGAGGGAGCTTTAGCAGGGATGAGAAATAGATTGCATCTCTCCGTGACCTTCCACTCCGGCAAAGGGCAGCCACCTGCAGGGTTTTATAGTTTTGGCTTCATGGTCATGAGATTCCTTTGAGCCTACCGCACCCATGAAAAGATGACATAACAAATGAGATCTGGTGACTTTTAATGAAGCTCGTTGAATAACTTACTACTTAATTTAGGGTCTGTTCGCTGTGGCAGGATTCTGGTGATCCTAGCTGGCTTGCCTTTTGCTCCCCCTGTCAACACTGTAGTTTTTTTTTTTTCTATATAATTTTATGAGCACACTTCTTTTATCTTTAGGTTTGGATGTTTTACTACCTAATAAGAGCAAGTGAGAGATAAACCTTTCAGGTAACACTGCCAGCAGCTCCTAAATTAATGCTGCAATAAAAGAGGAAGCTTCTGTAGAGAAAGCCCATGTGGAAGACTGAAGAGCTTGCCGCAGAAGGTTCCCCTCAGCCAAGGATCTCGCAGGCAGTACTGCTCTCGTGTTACGTGCCGTGAACGATACTCACTTCTCTGTGTATCCCAGATATAGCTGTTTAGTACTTCTCCAAGCAGGTACAGGAAATTCATTAGGATGGTTGTTGACCCAAAGAAGATGATCCTGGCTCCTGAGCCAATATGTTCCAGGAAAGGGTACACCCACATGCCGGTGACATGATGTATCCAGCACACCCTGCATTGGAATTGGAAAAGAGACAATGATAGAGTCACATCCATGACAGATGTCAAAGCTGTGGTGTTGCAAATGCAACCCCATCACACTAGCAAGGAGCTCCTGCTCATCCACACTCAGTCTGTTAACATCTTGTATGATTCTAGGGAAGTTACATGTTAGGAGTCAAACTGTCCATCAGCACTAACCCAACGGCCACTTCTCTTTGCCATTCTCTGCTGTGTCTTATTTGTCCCTGGAACAGTGTCAGGACCCCATACTCTATTGAGTGACACATCTCCCTGTCTCCTCCCTCCTGGCACTGCCTTCTTGTCTTTAATGATACTTAAAAGGTTTTGGTCAGGAATTAGAAACTGGCAGGGGATTTAATACTGTTATACAATCTTTTTAATCTCTTCTTTATACAATGGAACAATGTAGCATTAGGCAATCACACTATACTAAAGCTGACAGTATATGCCAGGTTTCTTGCCATGCTGCCTTTCAGTGAGACAGGAACATGGACTGCGTGTGCTGGAGCCAGCACCCCATCACTGTGCAGGTACAAGCTTCCTGCTTCTCTGATCCTCAGATTTACTTCCCTTCTAAACTCCTATGCGTGCTCACTTATAACCATCTTGTTTCTGGGCTGGATGTTTCTGGCTCTGTGGGAAAAGCAACATCAAGTAGCATTGCTTCCCAGAGCTTAGTTACAGTGTCTGCTTCAGTGTCTTAGCCCTTGCATGGCGGCTAGTAGCTGTTTTCTGTATTATTTGGGGCTCCCTTCTTTACTTAAGAGCACCAGTTTTGGTGAGTAAAATACAAAGAACGATTACACTAGGAAATAAGGTTACTTTCTAGACCTTAGTGTTTGGGGTTGGTCACCTTCCTTTCTTTCTGGTTCCACTCTTTATAGAACCTAAAGAAAGGCTTCATTAGTGGTAGGAAGACATGGGTCTTCACTACAGAGCTTGCTTTATCCACATGGGTAAAGCCCAATGACCATGGAGGTGAAACTTATTCTGGCAGTGCTTCTGAAAGCATTTCAGTTTTTAAATGAACAAAGCACAAACATGCAAAGCCAAAATCATACATGAACATATTCACATGCATATAAACATGCACAGCACATTCACGGTATTAAAAAGTTGTGCTTTACAATTTTACTTTTATGTTTATCTCCAGAATAATTGAGAGTGGAGATTGTAACACATCAATACACTAGCAGCCAAATGTTTGAAATAACCCATGCCCACCAAAAGAGGAATGAATGCACAAAGAGTTGTACACAATACACAATGGGATGTCATTTTGTACAGGAAGAATAAAGCTTTAGTACACACTACAACATACTGAACCTTGAAGACATAATAAAGGACGTCAAACACAGGACAACTTCCGGTAATTCCATTTATATGAGGCACTAAGACAAGCAAACTGAGAGACATTCTCTGTCCAAAATGTCCCCCCAAACCCATGTATTGAAGGCATAGTCCTCAAAGCAGCAGCATCCGGTGGTGGGGTGTTTGGGAGGTGATTAGATCCTGAGGACTTTGAGCTAGTCAGTGGATTAAGCCATTGCTGCATTCCTAAGTTAACTGGCTAGTGGCAAGTTGAGGGGGCTGTAAGTTGTGGAGTCTATGTAGAGGGAGCGGGTTGTTGGGGCCTGATTTTGAAGGCCACAATTTCACCCCGCTCCTTCCAGTCCCCACAAGATGAGCAGCTTTCCTGTTCTACTTGCTGCTTCCTGAGAGCTGCCGGGGACAGAAACCTTTGATATTGTGATGGAAAATAAGACTCTCCTCCTTTTGAACTGTTTATCTTAGGAGTTTTTGTTGTTTTGCTTGTAACAGCAATGGAAAGCTGACTAATATACAAGGGACTGAAGGGAATGGAGGAAGAAAGAGGGAGTTTGTGTTGAAGATGCTGAAATATTTGAAGGTTAGACATCAGTACTACACCACCTAAGTATACATCTACAAGTTGTTAATAATTTCCATGGTATTGACTTACTCAAGCCAAAATATTTCTGTCAAAAAGACATTATCACACATGCACTAATAGTCAATGAAATGATTCCTAATGAGTCTCTGCTCTACTCATAACCAGAGCCTAACCTGATAGTCACCAGAGAGGCCTCATCCAGCAATTGATGGGAGCAGATGCAGAGACCCACAGCCAAACATTAGGTGGAGCCTGGGGATCCCTGGGGAAGAGGGAGCCAGAAGAGTCAAGGAGACCACCACAACATGGCCCACAGAATCACTAACCAAGGCTCCTATTAGCTCACAGAGACTGAGGCAAGAACCAGGGAGCCTGCATGGCTCTGAGCTAGGTCCTCTGTCTATATCTTATGGCTGCGTAGCTTGGTGTTCTTGTGGGACTCCTAACAGAGGGAACAGGGGCTGGCTCTTAGGACCCCTTTCCTCCTACTGGATTGTCTCATGGAGTCTTGATAAGAGGGCATGAATTTAGTCTTATGCTTGTTATGCTCTGGTTGATAGCTCTGGAGAGCCTGTTCTTTTCTGAAGAGAAACAGAGGAGAGGGGAGAGGGGAGAGGAAGGGAAGGGAGAGAGAGAATTGTAAACTCTGGTCAAGATATAATACATGAAACACTGGCAATTTTTTTTTTTTATAAGCAGAAGTACTGGTAGAGACCAATGGAAATTAAATTGTTGGAATGACACTGTGGAGTTGATATGACCTGTTCATAAATCACTGGCAATTAGAGCTTCCCTGTCTAGGTCTAACTAAGGTGAGGAGGTGTTGGGCGGCTACCAAGTAGTGCCCACATAGGAAATATGCAACCGACCCCTAATCTAATGTTATTAAATAGTCAATTAGTTTTACAAACCAATTACAAAATTGTGACCTGACTTACTGTAAAACCCTTTCCTCCACTAGGCAAACTGGGATGCAGTTCATCTATGAATGTTACATAGACTCTGCGTATGTGTTCCTGCTACTCTGCTGGCCTTTGGTGCCCTGGGCCTTTAATGTGCTGCTCTTAGGATCTGCTGCCAAGCCCGAGGTCTGCTTATCAGCAAACAATGCACTTTTCATCGGCACAAAACTAACAGAATGCCAAACGGTGTAACAGTGACCATATCCTATGTGCCTTTAGGTAACTTCTAAATTTATGACTTCAGACTGGATCTTTCCTCAAACTTTAGAATTCCATGACCAGTTACCACATCACCATCACGTTGGACAAATAACAATTCCAACTTGAGCTTTCCATGCATCATCCTGTCATTCCCACCCTCTGACTTCCGTGCAGTCAGCTAGCACATAGTGCTGTCCCATGGTCTGTCATCTGATGTTTACCTGGTACAACCCCCTGCAAGGGTTATTTAGCCCCATTTCACAAGTAAAGAACCTGAGGCCAAGCTAAATAACATCTGAAAAGACTGAGAAAGCTAGGAACGAAATGCACAGTTGATTTTCCTTTAAAACAATCTACTTATTCGGCGATAAATTCACACATGTATATAATGTATTATAACCACATTCACCCCTCACACCAATTACTCTTTCTTAACCCTCTCCATTCTCTTTGGACTCTTTGTTCCCAACAAGTCCCACTTCTCCTTTTTCTGTCACTTCCTTTACGTGAGTAATTAGGATTGCTTGCACGAAAGTAGGTGGTGGGGGGAAAGTTTGCAGGAGCATGGAGAACCTACCAGCGGCTACTCTGCTGAAGAAAGCCCATCCTCCATGCCCCAGCAACCCCTCTCCCCCCATGCCTGCTCTCCTCTTTGTTGTCTGGACTTGCTTTCCCTAAGGCACATGGTATTCCTATTTCTCCTCTGCTCTCTGATTTTTTTTGACTTTGTAGGTCATCAGATCATTCCAGATACAGATGCAGAAGTCCTGTTATTTGGGCTTACACCTGGATTAGTGTGAGTGTTGTATCCACTTGTCCTAACAGGTTGTGATTTCATCACTTGCTCCCTTGATACGATCTCCGTTAATTTCTCTGCACAAAGATGACTCACCGCCTTGCTCATCCATGAGTCGGGAGTTCTTAGTTGTTGGTTTGCTTTCAATTGCTGGCTCACTTTTAAAGTTTTCTCACCTAAGTGCCCAAATATCTATGCTTAAGGCAACGGCAACTTATGTTAAAGATTTTTATCTGCACAAATCAACAACCACGGTGAATGTGTGCGTGCATGTATGTGTATACCTATCTATGTACACATATGTGCATATTAATTAGCATCATAAGACTTCTGGATTATCCATTTTATTACATACACTTCTAATGCATTTATTTGAAGTTTACAAGTAAAAAAAAAATGATGCTTGTCCATGACTTCCTTCTGAGCACTTTGCAAACAGAGACCCAGCAGTAAATGAGGCAGAGAAGATGCCTGTCCTTGTAAGCACAGTCTAGTGAGAGGCCAAGCAATTACAAGAGCACTTGCAAGTCAGGGCACAATTTCAAAGGTCAGGAGCTGGAGCGATGGCTCTGCTGTTAAAGGCTAAGACTCAGCACAATTCCAAAGGGCAGGATCGGAGTGCCAGGGGTGCATAGGGATTCTTTTCTGCTATTGAAAAGATTGCTTATGCACAACTAGTCATCCTTGGGAATCCTCTTGTATATTCAACTTTCTTTCAAGCCTTCCTTCATAGCTGATATGTTCAAATGACTTTCGTCAATGTACAATAAAAAAGCTTTCAACAATTTCATAACCATTGTTGTCTCTCCTCTCCAAGGCAAATTTGTAACTGGTGAATATTTACTGATTGCCTGTCCTTACTTTGTATTGCTCCTCTGCCAATATAACTTGATGCTTTTAAAAATATGTTTCTCTCTCTCTCTCTCCCTCTCTCTCTCTGTCTCTCTCTCTTCCTCTCTCTCTCTCTTTCTCACACACACACAGAATTTTTATATATGCCTTATTTTATTTTATGTGTTTTGCCTAAATGTATGTCTGTGCACTATGTGTGTATAGTGCTTATGGAGGCCAGAAGAGAACATCAAACTCCTGGAACTGGTGTTACACATAGTTGTGAGCTGCCATGTGGATGCTGGGAATTAAACATGGGTCCTCTGGAAAAGTGCACTTAACCACTGAGCCATCTCTCCAGTCCCTAAGCTTCATTTTTGATGTCCCAATACAGCATACTCGCTGGTCTGATCATGATTTCTCTTTCCTTTTGTCCCCTGTCACACTGACCGTTCTTTTTCTCCCTCTGTAAATTCATTCACTATTCTACCACTACATGTGGACCTCTTGGTTTTATTTTAAGTGTAATGCTGGTTGGTCTGCAGGCATGTAAGTGCTGCTTGTCTGGGACCTTCAGAGGCCAGAAGAGGATGCCAGACACACTGGACTGGTGTTATAGAGGTCATGAATCACAAAGTGCAAGCTGGGAACTGAACCTAGGTCCTCTGATACAGCAGTAAGCACTTTTACCCGTTGAACCATTTCTTCAGCCCTGGACACTCCTTGAAGGTTAGTTTATAACCGCTTTCTTAATGCTATGCATTCCGTTAATAAATTCATGGCTGTGGCTTCTGACCCATCACATACATAGATATTTCACAAATTTGTATCCCTACCCAGTTTCTCTCTCCTATGTTCTAGAAAATATTCTCAGTTCTCAAAGCAAGTCATTTTGCAAATCTTAACTCTGATTCCAACTCTGTCTATAGCCAAAGTTATTTCTATTTCTGGACAGACCTCTTGAATTCCTCAACTCTGAGAATGGTTCCCCTTTGCAACTCAGACACCTGTCTACATCTCTCCCTTTCATCATGCATGGTCTGATCGAGGTTATCTCAACCATCTTTGAACACATTAATTTGTTTTTAATTTCTATCACCATTTTAATTCGTGTGACAGTTTCTCCCTCCCAGGGATGACAAGAGTTTCTAGGTTGGGGCTTCTCTATTCTCCCCTACTTTTCTAATTGTCACAGTGGGCTCCGTGACTTTTCTCGATCATAAGTATGAACGCATTAACTTTTAACCCATCAGTGGTCCTCCATTCATCGTTGGTATACACAAGTGAACAAGTGTAGACACCTGACTCCCAGTGGCCTCTACATGTGTTCACTCATCTTTGACTCCTTTTTCCTGCTGCTCTGTGGAGTCTAGTAGCACCAGTTTTTCTCTGGTCCCCTGATTTTCCACATTCCCTACCGCCATGCAGATTTTCATGTGGTAGTTACCCATCCTGCCAACTAGTGAACTTGTATTTATCTTCAGATATGCTAGTTCTACTGTGATAAGTGAGCAGCTCTCATTTTACTCAGGAAAGTCTCCTCTCCCCCACCACCACAATCCATCAGGTTAATTCGAATATAGTAAGTCCTTAGAGAACATAGATTTCTTTTTTATTCTCAGCTCTTTTGCTAGTGCTTAACGTTGAGTACTAGCTTTTACTTGTGAGGTGAGAAACTGTGTCTGTCTTTATACTCCTTTGTCATCTTAGCAGTTCCCAACATGCCTGTCCTTCGGCAGGAACCTAAGTGGATGATTGCAAGTCTGAGCTGTGCCGGATGAGGAAGACTTAGCTGACTAAAGATGGGAAGAAAGCACTTTCTAGCTACAAGGAATATCCAAAGACCCAAGAAAAAGGAAACATTCTGAGACAGTCAATAAGAAAACATTCTTTTTTCTGAAATTAGGGAGGGGCACAGGAGGGGTTGGTGTCAAACTGTGGGTAGTCTTAAGTCATTCAAAAGTTAGACTCTATCAAGTGTAGTGAGTAAGAAGTTTTTGAAGGATATTAAAAAAAAATTGGGATACATGGAACTGTAAGCCAGTTCTATCTGGAATAGTCGTGGCCTAGACTGAAATGGTAGCATTGGAAATGAAAATTAATGGACAGTTTCATAAGATATATAGACAAGTATCTATCAAAATGTAAGTCATAAGCAGTGACATGAGATGGTAAAGAGGGGTAATTGTTATACATTTAGGAAATTTGTGAGCCAGTTAGATGGTTGCTTGCATTCAACCACAGTGAGACTGTTTACACAAAGGTAAACACTATACATCAGGAGTTCTTTCCCCTGTTCCCTGAAGCACTGGTTGCTCAGTATTTGCCAGTAACTACTGGTTACAAACATTAAAAACAAAAACAGGATATCTGAAGAAAAAAAGCCAGATGGACTTACATTTGTTGATCCAAACTGGCTTGCAAAAGGAAAGTTTCAGTCATATGGAAATGCATGTGTGACCACAAACACACACACACACACTCACATCCTGGCTAGGTCATGACACATAATTCAGTTTTTCAATTCATAGCAAAGATTAAAATAAAAAGCACTGTTTTCAGAAATAGAATGAGAAGACTTGGTGATTGACTGGGCTTCTGTGTAAAGTCTCTGAGGTAAGTGAAGGATTAATCATAGATTCCTGGCTTGATGAGCCAGGTGGAGTGGGTTGCCATTTCTTGAGATAGGAAATAATGCTCTGAAGATACTGCCTTCAGAGGATGAGGAGTTTTGTCTGGACATGCTCAGTTTGAGTATCCAAATGATGTACAAGGGGAGTCCTGAAGGCTGTTAGTTACATGGGGCTGAAGTGGCAACACTGATGTCACGTTCACTGTCAACAAGATAATAGTGGGACCTCAGAATGGACTGTAACCATCTCAATGAGAGTGGATATAAATTATCAGGAAAATGGGTTCATGGAAGAGCTCCAAAAAGCGTTATGTTTCAAGGAGAAGATGAGAAAATGCGACTAAACAGGTAAACCATGAAATGGACCAGGAATATGGACATAGGGGTGGGAGTGGGTTTTCCTGAAGCCAGGGAGTGGTTTAAAGACACCATGCCTGTTAACATAGAAACTGAGAATCAAGAGTTACATGGAAACTGGCTTTCTATTTGTACAGTGCAAGGAAGAACATTTTCAGATTGTGTGTGTGTGTGTGTGTGTGTGTCTGTGTGTGTGCGTGCGTGAGCGTGTGTGTGAGTGATTGGAATCTACTTTGGATATTGACTGCATATCACATGTTGATGAAGAGTTAAAAAAAACTGACCTCAAATTCAGTAGCTCACTTGGTTCCATGGACAAAGACCATCTTGCCACAAAGATCATGATCTGGGATAATGGCAAGAGTGAGGTTCACATGTCAACCCTTCCTTTTCTTCTTTATTTATCCTGAATGGCTACAGTAGCTGTTGTACCACTAGGAACCTTTTTAGTTTCCTGATTATTTAAGAAGATTAAAGGGTTACCATTCAAATTTAGACAAGGAGCTAGGTGACTTGAAAGTTAGGCCTCTGTAATTCCTGTAGCCAAGAATGACTCTCAGTGGAGAGAGAAGGACAGCAACCTACCCACAACACTTTCTACCCAAAATGTGTCCTGCCTACAAGATGTGCAGGGACAAAGAGCAGAGACAGGGGGAATGGCCAGCCAATGACTAGTCCAAAGTGAGACCCATCCTATGGGCACGAACCAATCCCAGATACTACTAATATGATTGCAAACAGGGGCCTAGCATAACTGTCTTCCGGGGGGGCTCTACCCAGCAGCCAATGGAAAGAGATGCAGACTCACAGGCAATCATTAGGTGGAGCTCGGGAGTTTTATGGAAGAGTTGGGGGAAGGATTGAGAGACCCAAAGAAGACAGGGACTCCACAGGATGACAGTTTACTAACCTGAAACTTTGGGTGCACCCAGAGACTCCACTGCCAGCCAGAGAGAGAGAGAGCATGGGCTGGACCTAGGCCCCCTGCACATATGGAAGAGATGTGCAGCTTGGTCTTCATGTAGGTCCTCAACAACTGGAGCAGGGGCTGTCTTTGATTCTGATACCTGTCTGTGGATCCCGTTCCCCTAACTGGGACACCTTGTCTAGCTTCAGTGGGAGAAGATGTGCCTAATACTATGTGACTTGTTGTGCAGGGGAGATGGGAAGGGAAAGTGTAGTGTGTGAGGGAAATGAGAAGGGAGGAATAGGGGTAGGATCTGTGAGAGGGGATACTGGGGGGAGGAGGGAGAGCTGATATTGGGATGTAAAGTGAATAAATAAAAAAGTAAAAGGAAAGTTAGGCTTTTAGCTTGTAAGACACACATACAGGCTTATGTTCCATAGCAGTTTGTAGCTAGTTACACTCGGAAGGGGAGTGACAGGTGCTGTGCTTTATGGGAGCCCTTCTTTAGGGGAAGGTGTTATGTTTATATCATTTTACAGATGAGAATGCTGAGGCCCAGGGAGGTTGAGTAGTGGAGAAACTGGGACACACATCTCAGAAGTTCAGTTCTTAGCTTGCTTAGCTGGCTCTTCTATTGCTCCAGAGGTTAGCCTCTGATGGATGGGAACAGGATCCTGGAAAGCCTTTAATATGCTTAGAAACCAAAAAATGGTTTAGGCATGAAATCTCTCTATAAAGATTTTTCCCCCTATGAATATAAAAGCAATTCACACTATCATTATGGAAATCGTGTGAGATGTAGAAATGTTGCAAAAACACAAGATAAATCACTTTTCGTGAAGTTTTAACACAGGACTGGATGTCTTATAAAACTCAAGGATCACATTTTATAACTTCCTTTGAGGAGAGGGGGACCCACTGCAGGGATAAAATGCTCCTTTGGAGGAGGCAGTGACTTATCTCTTAAGAAACAGTCTTACCATATGTGTATTTAACCTATGAGGACTCACTATACTTGCCAGACAATGGCCTGAGTCATGGCCTGGATAGCATAGGTGTGGACATCAGCTCCTTGCCCATCTTGTCTCTCAACCCTCTGAGCCTCTGAAGGGCACTTCACTGGCAAGTCTAGCTGCTCACATGCTCACATGGTGACTGAACTGTCTGTAGACATGTTTAACTTGAGAACTATTCTGAAAGCTGCATGGTCTTTCTCGCCAGTACTGACTCCACAAGGACCCTCTTTATTGCATTTTGGTAACTCTGAAAGTTTTGTTTTTGTTGTTGTCGTGGTTGCCCATGGGCTTACTCATTTGTTTAGTATATGAGTCTCCACTTGTGAGGTGAAGAGTAGTGTGGTATGTAGGTGTAGTTATGAGATTGTGGTGTGTGAGTTTGCCTAGACTTGCTACTGAATAGGCAGCAGAGACTCAGACTCTGAAGGGATGCTTGCTTAGGTGGAAAACAGGCTCCAACGGTCTCTCATACTAGGTATTAGCAGTGCTAGAAAATGCATCTGTTTACAAACACTGTGCAGAGAGATTCACTCTGAGTTATGTTGAAATACCATCTAGCTTACAAATAGAACTGCAGAAGCCTAACATTATTGATTAGGGTTGTTTTTCAAGGTTATACCTTAAGAAATAATCATAATTTATTATTTATTAAAGGTTTTTTGGTTATTTTGAATGAAGCTAGTCTCATAGATCCTGAGTAGGATTTCTGGGTGTGTGTGCCATGTGTCACACTGTACGCAGGGCTCTGAAGGGCCCTAGATTTGAATTAATGATCTACAGTCACCATTTTGTAAATTGTTAATAATTTATTTTAACAAAGGGACCTCCTAATATTTTTCATTTGGGTCTCACATGCTACATACATCCTGAGTATGTATCTAAGTCTTTAATGCTTTGGGAAAACTTCTAGCTCATTCATCTATTTTTGAATCACCTTGAACATTATGGAATGTCCTTGATCCCGTTTCCAGGTTAGTAGGGTAGCTTCAACCTTGGCTGAAAATATGTGAATGAGGTAGAAGTTGACACCAAGGACAGAGAACACAGCAGAAATAGAGGACTAAGTACATAATTAGTGATGTAACTGGCAGATAATGTAGTTATTAGCACCATCAACTTACATTAAAGTTTTTTTTTTTTAATATCTGAGCAAATCAAACAAACAGCAACAAAAGCTTTTCCAGTGTTCCTCTTTATGTGGAAGTATATAACATTTTCCTGTACTCCATACAAGAATATTTTCAAGGTTACAAGTCCCTCCACCCATCCCTAGGGAACAGGCAAATTGTGCAAGCTTTTCGGAATGAATTCTGTCATGAGGTCATGAGGGAATGTGTTTTCTTCCTGGTTCTAAATCACAAATCAGGGAGTGATTTATCCATGAAGGCAGGCCAATAATCAACTTCAGAAAGTTTTCCTTTAGCACATCTCTTGGCACATGCCTAAACCAGTTGCAAGTGATTCGTTTCCACTGAGAACCACGCTCTCCAGCCTACCTGATTTAATGGTGATGTTTTCCTGGAGAGAATTCAATCTGAATTTCCCTCAATAAAACTCATGGCTGGTTTTCCTTAACTTTAATCACTTGGAACTTCTCAAAGCACACAGGTGCCAAACATCAAGCTGACACATTGAACACCGGAGGGAACATGTGTTCTTTCAGGAGGGAGGTGGGGTCTCGGCAAGGGACCATTACGATCCATGTGATCATTGGAGTTGGCTGCTGAGAGAAGCCACACATTCAAACTGGGAGGCAAGGAGGAACTGCCTGAATTGTACAGCAGATATCATTATTTTCCACACGTTTGCAGAAAGTGACTTCACTCACTGTTCTGACCCTCAAAGGCACTAAATGCTTTTCACCGGGACAACTAACAATTCCTCATTTTCTTCCTGACTGCCTGTCCCATCCCACATCTTAGCTGCCTCCTCACACCTGGTCCTGCCCCTCAAGCAAAGTCACATCTAATTCTTTCAGCTTTTGATTCAAGCCTTTGTCATATATTTATTTTTTAAAGAGTGTACGGTATTCCCAGAGCTGAGGAAGTCTGGGTATTTGATAGTTGCTGTGAAAACACACATTGTGTTATTTAGTGGTATGACTCTTAGGGCGATCACACACCCTACTAAGAATTGGGTAGGCCCAATTCCTAAAGACAGCTGGGCATCACAAACTAAAATTGATGAGAAAATAAGAAGATGACAGAGGAGAAGGAGGAAGAGAAGGAGGAAGAGGAAGAAGAAAATAATTAACTTTATAGTTGGGTAGTGTCCTGGTTTTATGTCAACTTGATGCAAGTTAGAGTCTTTTGAGAAGAGGGAATCTCAATTGAGGAAATGCCCCTACTGAATTGGCCTGTGAGTAAGGCTGTGCTTTATGTCCTCAGTTGGTGATTGATGTGGGAAGGCCACCTCATTGGGAGTGGTGTTGTCCTTGGGTGCTATTGAGTAAGATATGGGGAGTAAGCCAATAAGCAGCATTTCACCATAGCCTCTGCTTCAGCTCCTGCCTCTAGGTTCTTGTCTTAGACATGTAAACTAAAGCCTTTCTTCTACAAGTTATTTTTAAAATGTCATGGTGTTTTATCACAGAAATAGAAACCCTAATTAATGTATATGGAAAGTGATAAAAGAGTGGTAATGAGAGGAGGTTGGGGTAAAGCCATTAAAATTTTCTAAAAGGAGAGAAATTGTTGAATAAAAGTAAATAAAATTGTTTAAAGAAAAGGTGCTCTGTTGGTGTGGGATGGGACACTCAGTGAGGCAATAGATCTCTAGTGCTGTTCAAGTCTGTCATCACATGACTCATTATCTGTCTGTACATCTGTCTATTGGCATGGAAATACTAATGTCCTACAATGATTTTATTGCTATCCATTTCTCCTTTCAAGTTGTGCAATGTTTAACATACTAAGGTCCTTGCCTATTAAGCACACATTATGTATCATATGCTAATCCATCCCCTTGATTTGATCCCCTTAAAATATGATGGCTCTCTCTGACTCTTCAAAGCAGATTTTGACTTTTGACTTAGACAGTTTAATCTTCTCTCTCTCCATATATATATGCATATATATATATTATATATATCACAGCTACCATTTTCCTTCCTTCCTTCCTTTCCTCTTTGTATCTTTTTTCCTTTATTTATTTGCTTTTTTTTTTCTTTTTGAGAAAAAGTCTCAGCTAATACTGGCTTTCAGTTCACAATCCTGCAGACTCTACTTCTGTGTTGAAATTCCAGGTATATATGGTCACAGTCAGCTACCTCTTTTTTTTGGTTGTTGAAAATCATTTGCATGTTGGATCTGTTTGCACCCCTTCACATTCAGCACATGTCCCTAAATCTAGGTCAATTCATTATAGACAACATAAGTTAAATCCATAAATTGTATCTTGTTGTTTCTTTTAAAATTCATTTAGACTTACTATGTGTCTTTTGATCTTGATTGCAATCTATTTACACATAAAGTAGTTAGTGATGTTTAAAATATCATTCTTACTACTTTGTTGATTCTTTTTTCTTTGTAATTTTCTTGCTTTCATATTTCTTTGTTGTCTCTCACAATGGTTTGAGGATTTTTTTCTTCCTTTTTTTGTGGTGGCAGGCTTTTATTCTTATCTCTATGCAGTTATATTTCTGTTGTAAGACCCTTCCTTTCATCGTTACTGGAAATATTGCTTCAAAACTCTCATGAACATCTATTTTGAATTGATGGCAACTTAACTGCAATCACATATAAAATTATGGACTTCTACCATCTGTTGGCTTGAATTTTTTAAAACCTAATTAATAAGGGTTCTTAAATGCTTCAACCTCCCTTATAACCCACCAACCAGAGATAGGGGAGGAAAATGGCTAATAGGACAAGGGAGACATGGACCTGTTAAGATGTTATTCCTTGGGGTGATTCCAATCATTGTCTGCCATCCAGTCCACTAGCCAAACACCACACATGAATCAGCAGCAGCAGCAGCAGCAGCAGCAGCAGCAGCAGCAGCAGCAGCAGCAGCTTGAAAGAAACCACAAGGCTCCACTGATCAGCACAAGTCCACCAAAGTGGCAACAAGTAGGTAGAGCTACCAGACTGGTACACTTCTCTTATGAAGTCACTCCAAGCGAAGATCAGAGAAGAAAGCAAGGCGAGCTGATGCAAAAGCTCTTTTAGTGAAGACCATCCTCAATAAAGCCCAATGAAGACCAGTAAGGTGAACCAATGCCAGAGAGTTGTCCACTGTCTGTTGAATTACACTCTTTCCAAACATCATGTGCCCTCTCAAGCATCTGTTCCAGCGAAACATCACAGGCCCTTTCACCAAGGTAGTTTCCAGAAAAACACCATGTGTCTGCTCTCAGCAAAACATCCTCTCATAAGACTTGTTTCCAGGAAAACATCACATGAGAACTGAGTCTCTAATGAAACCAGGAATTCCCACTTCAGCCATTCTTTAAGTTACTGGCACCAGACTCTTGTATTCTCTATGAGTACCCAGTCATGGATTCTTGTGTTATCTTCTCAACACATTTACTCTTTGACTTTGACTTTAATGATATTTGCTTTCTGTGATTAATGTTACTGGCCATTATTTGTTTCAAATTGGTGACTGTTTTTATTCTTTGTAAAGCTTGATTCCTGGCAATGGACTTCTCAGTCTTTCTTTCTTTTTCTGTCTACGAGGGAAGACCTTTAATCTTTTATCCATTTATGAAACACAGTTTGTCTAGGTATACTATTATTGGTTGAGTTTTCTTTCTTTATAGTAGTTTGGAGAGATAATCCTCATTGCTACAGAGACATTTGTTAAGAAATCCATAAGTAGTTTTATAAGGAAATTATTTGTATGCAATGACTTGACTTTTTCCTTGCTGCTTGCAAATTTTTCTCCTTCGACATTTTGCAATGCACT
Source organism: Mastomys coucha (assembly GCF_008632895.1). NCBI lineage: Eukaryota > Metazoa > Chordata > Mammalia > Rodentia > Muridae > Mastomys > Mastomys coucha. The sequence continues at coordinate 5,993,939 of NW_022196902.1, forward strand.
TTTAATGAGTCTCAACTTGGACATCTTTAAGTTCACACTAATTATATACTGTAAGAGGTTCATAAATTTGGGCATCCATTTCTCTCCCCAGATTTTGAAGATTTCTGCCTGTGCCTCCTCTTGTTCTTTTGGGACTCTCATATCTCATATATTAATTCAGTTCCTGGGATCCCAAACATCCCACGATCTTTACTCTTCTCATTTTTCCTTTTGCTTCTGTGACTTGGGGCAATAATTAAATGACACCTTGTGTTTGTGACCTGTTCTACTTAAAAGCAGAAGTGATCTTCTGCTTTTGAAGTTCTATTAAAACTTTTGTTACTTCAGTCATTATATTCTTTAGCTCTAACATCTAAAAATATCTTTATTTCTTTGTGGCTTTCTAATTTTATTTCATTCTTATTACCATTCAGGTTTTTTTTTTTATCATTTATCTTTTTAGTTAGATTATTTTGAGTTCTTTAGAAATATTTATTTGGATTACACATCCTTTATCAGTTTTTTTTTGGGGGGGTGGGGTGACATTTTCTTGACTCTTTCTAATGCTTGAACTTTGTTGTCTATACATATAAAGGTACAGCCATCTTTTCCAATCTTTCCTGGCTAACTTCAGTGAGAGAAAAACCTTACCTGTCCTATCAATACAGCTTAGAATTTTAGGTAGCCCAGTTAGCAGTATTTATGGCTACTAGAATGTTTTACTGGGGCCATAGGATTCACCCTCAGGCTTTTTGGTTGGGAAGGCCTGCTGTTGTTATTCTGTGTCAAAGCAGTTGGCTAACAGGAATCTCTGGATCAATAGGGCTAACTGGGTTACAGAAGGGACTATTGCTGAGATCTGCACTTGAACAGGGCCTGCCTAAGTCCTCACAGTCTGTGGACAGGTGGAATAAACAGATGACCTTATCATAAGTTAAAGACTAAAAGGAAATGGTTCAGAATGAAGAGAACACATTACTCAAGGCTTCCCTCTATACACAGGACAATTCTAATCCCCTACCCACTAGACAAAAAAAACCCTTTTGATCATTCCTTAAATAGGAAAACAATGGTGCTTACAAACTTCAAGAAAAACGTAGGGCTTCTTTCTTCTAAAATACTGGTTGGTCTCACTGTTAGGTTTCTGACAGTGGTGGCAGAATGTATGAACCCAGCTTTTCCTCAGGTGTGGTTCTGAAAGTTCTACCTCTGCACCTATAATCCCATGCTTCTAATTGGCTGCGTAGCTGGCTGCTGTACTGTTAGTGTATAGGTCTGCATTTCTAGTTATCTTGACCTTCAATCTCTCTGTGGACTGAGAATGTCCACATTCTCATACCATCTACCTTAAAGTTATATGAAGATTTATAGACAACTTCCAGCTAGAACCTCAGTTCTCTGATTTACTTTAATATCTCAACCATAGGTCTTCAGTAACCACATTTATGATGAAATACCTATTAATCTCTATACTACATTTTACTGAAGTTTTCTCCTTTGAAATATTAAAAAATATAGTTTCTACATGTCAGGTTTTATATATCTTCATGAATGTAGCACCCACTTATGCCATTTATAATGAAGATTAAAATTGATCAGATTTCATGATTAAAGTAGCTGATACAGAAGTACTGGAGACATACTGGTTCATAAGTGTTTTCAGAACTCTCAGCCCATGAGAGGGAGAAAGGAAAAGTAAATGAAATCGGATCAAGAATGTTATTTCTAAGTATTGGATATTAGCCCTCTATCAGATATAGGATTGGTAAAGATCTTTTCCCAATTTGTTGGTTGCCATTTTGTCCTATTGACAGTGTCTTTTGCCTTATGGAAGTTTTGCAATTTTATGAGGTCCCATTTGTCAATTCTTGATCTTAGAGCAGAAGCTATTGGTGTTCTGTTCAGGAAACTTTCCCTTGTGCCCATGTGCTTGAGGCTCTTCCCCACTTTCTTTTCTATTAGTTTGAGTGTATCTGGTTTTATGTGGAGGTCCTTGATCCACTTGGACTTGAGCTTTGTACAAGGAGATAGGAATGGATAAATTTGCATTCTTCTACATGCTAACTGCTATTTGAGCCAGCACCATTTGTTGAAAATGCTCTTTTTTTCCACTGGATGGTTTTAGCTCCTTTGTCAAAGATCAAGTAGTCATAGGTGTCTGGGTTCAATTCTGGCTCTTCAATTCTCTTCCATTGATCCACCTGCTTGTCACTGTACCAATACCATGCAGTTTTTATCACAATTGCTCTATAATACAGCTTAAGGTCCAGGATGGTGATTCCGCCAGAGGTTCTTTTATTGTTGAGAATGGTTTTTGCTATCCCAGGTTTTTTTTGTCATTCCAGATGAATTTGCAAATTGCTCTTTCTAACTCTGTGAAGAATTGAGTTGGAATTTTGATGGGAATTGCATTGAATCTCTAGATTGCTTTTGGCAAGATGGCAATTTTTACTATATTAATCTTGCCAATCCATGAGCATGGGAGATCTTTCCATCTTCTGAGATCTTCTTTGATTTCTTTTTTCAGAGACTTGAAGTTCTTGTCATACAGATCTTTTACTTGCTTAGTTAGGGTCACACCAAGATATTTTATATTATTTGTGACAATTGTGAAAGGTGTTGTTTTCCTAATTTCTTTCTTAGCCTCTTTATTCTTTGTGTAGAGGAAGACCACTGATTTACTTGAGTTAATTTTATATCCAGCTACTTTGCTGAAGTTGTTTATTAGGTTTAGGAGCTCTCTGGTGGAATTTTTGGGGTCACTTAAGTATACTTCATATCATCAGCAAATGAACTCAAGAAGTTAAACTCCAGAGAGCCAAACAACCCTATTAAAAATGGGGTACAGAGCTAAACAAAGAATTCTCAACTGATAAATACCAAGTGGCTGAGAAGCATTTAAAGAAATGTTCAATATCCTTAGTCATACAGGAAATGCAAATGAAAACAACCCTGAGATTCTATCTTACACAGTCAGAATGGCTAGGATAAAAAACTCAGGTGACAGCAGATGCTGGAGAGGTTATGGAGAAAGAGGAACACTCCTTCATTGCTGGTGGGATTGTAAGCTGGTACAACCACTCTGGAAAACAGTTTGGCAGTTCCTCTGGAAATTGGACATAGTACTACCAGAGGACCCAGCTATACCACTCCTGGGCACATATCCAGAAGATGTTCCAACATGTAATAAGGACACATGCTCCACTATGTTCATAGGAGCCTTATTTATAATAGCCAGAAACTGGAAACAATCCAGATGTCCCTCAACAGAGGAATGGATACAGAAATTGTGTTACATTTACACAATGGAGTACTACTCAGCTATTAAAAACAATGAATTTATGAAATTCCTAGGGAAGTGGATGGACCTGGAGAATATCATTCTGAGTGAGGTAACCCAATCACAAAAGAACACACATGGTATGTACTCTCTGATAAGTGGATATTAGCCCAGAAGATCGGAATACTCAAAGTACAATCCACAAACCACAGAAACTCAAGAAGAATGAAGAACAAAGTGTGGATACTTCGTTTCTTCTTAAAAGGGGGAACAAAATACCCATGGAAGGAGTTGCAGAAACAAACTATGGAACAGAGACTGATGGAAGGACAATCCAGAGACTGATCCACCTGGGAATTCTTCCCATATTCAGCCATCAAATCCAGACACTATTGTGTATGCCAGCAAGTGCTGACTGAAAGGAGCCTGATATAGCCGTCTCCTGAGAGGCTCTGACAGTACCTGACTAATACAGAAGTAGAGGCTCACAGCCATCCATTGGACTGAGCACAGGGTCCCCATTGAAGGAGCTAGAGAAAGGACTCAAGGAGCTGAAGGGTTTGCAGCCCCTTAGGACGAACAACAATATGAACTAACTAGGACCCTCAGAGCTCCCAGGGACTAAACCACCAACCAAAGAGTACATATGGTGGGACTCATGGCTCCAGCAGCATATGTATAGTAGAGGATGGCTAAGTCGGTCATTAACGGGAGGAGGGGCCCTTGGTCCTGTGAAGGTTCTATGCCCCAGTGTAGGGGAATGCCAGGGTCAGTAAGCAGGAGAGTATGGGTTGGTGAGCAGGGGGAGGGGGGAAGGAACAGGGTTTGTTTTCTTTTTTTCAGAGGGGAAACTGGGAAAGGAGATATTATATGGCATGTAAACAAAGAAAATATGTAATAAAAAAGAAAAAAATATGTAAACAAAGAAAACATTTAATAAAGAAAAAAGAAATGTAAACAAAGAAAATATCTAATACAAATTAAAAAAATAAAGAATGTTCTTTCTGCACTCTTGTCTAAGTAGGAGGAAGGTGTGATGCGCTCTATGACTGAGCAGCAGGATGATGTTAAGCCCTGGTAAGTTCTCTTTGGTTGGATGACTGAGTACTATTTTACTTCCCTACTGACTTTTTGTAGAATAAGAAGTCTACATAGTCCTTCCCATAGTTGTGACTGAGAGGAAACCATTAATTTACAACCAGAGAGAGGTGATTCCACAATGCATTGATGTTAGGTAATAAGGAGCATGAGAAAACCCAGGTGTTGAGAATCTGGGCAGAAAGAATACATTCATGGACTCAGTAGGGACCAAGAACCTTCATTCTTTAATGTTGTCTTTTTCTCCATGTTGTTACATTGAATTCCCCCTGGCATAGGCTTACAAGTTTGTCTACTGCAAGCGGCAGCTCTGATGAAAAGGCTGTACGTCTCATGTAGATCCATTTGTCCGTATAGCAATGATAGGAGATGACTGGAGGACGTTCACACGCAATGAGATCAAAGGGCCACCAGCCCTCCTTAGCAGATCACGGGTTGAAAGGAAAAGCTGAGCAGACATCCTGTTTCACCTTGGTGCGGCACCTGGAAAGCAGGCCCGACTACTGGCATTACCCATAATCCATGTCTTTTTCATTAAGCAGTAGCACAGTGAGTACTCAGATCTGATCTATGTTAGAAAAGTGCCGACAAAAAAATGCTGCTACCATGGAAACCTCCTTGATTGGCCTCTGTGTGAGCTCGCTGCTTCCCAGAGGCTAGCAAACTTCATACAACACAGGGCCAGTCAAAGTTGGCCATGCAGCTTCTTCCCAAGAGTCCTGATGATTAATGTTAATGAACACCTGAAATGTGGTGATCTGAAGGAACAATATTTTTGTGCTTTCTCATCACTGGATAAACCTTAAGATATACTTTGAACTGCAAAGTGAGAGCCAATTCAAGGCTATATCCCAATATTTGTCTCATGAAAACAAACTGCACCACTGCTTTAAGGAATCACATACTGAGAAATCAGCTATTAAAAGTGAACTGAGAACGAGGCTTATTGCCTGCTTTCATTCAACAGATCAAGTTCACTTAATTATCTGTGCATCAGCTACTTCTATACAGTGACACCCTGAAGGGAACTTCCATTCAAAGGCTTAGTGCACGGTGTTATAAAAAGAATTTTATTTTCTGTGTGTGTCTATTTCATTTACTCAAGTCTAGTTAACAACTCTATTGATTTAATATGTACTTAAAAACTTTGATTTTTTTCTATAAGTGTGCACAGTCAAAAATCTTATCTGTGTTAGCCAGTCTTTGTAGGTGATGGGGGCAGTAAACACCATTTTTATTCTCTCTAATGTTTGTTAGGAGACTATTTCTCTTTTCTTTCCCGTGTGTATGTGTGTGTGTGTGTGTGTGTGTGTGTGTGTGTGTGTGTGTGTGTGTGTTACACTGTGAGTGAAGACTCTGGGTGTCTGTCCTCATATCCTACCTTCTTAGACAGGGTCTTGTTTGCTGCAGAGTATGCCAATCTAATTGGTCTGTGAGCTACTGGAGATCCTTCTGTTTCCACCTCCCAGCTCCCCACAAAACTGCTGAGATTATAGATGTGTGCTCTTCTACATCTGTCCTTCGGTGGCTTCTGGGGATTCAAACTTCCACTTGCAGGGCGGGCACTATACCCAGGGATCCATCGCTGTAGTCCTCATGAGGCTATTTCTAATGATCGGTGAGAGTGGAAATCCTGGCTCCTATTGTTCATCAGTGTAGCTCTGCAAACAGCCTATTTCCAACTGGGTTTAGAAACTATCATTGAGAGTGGAATGCCCAGTGTGTGCAAAGAAAGAAAATGAGAGAGCCAATAATTTAATCATTTCTAAAGACTCATTCGAGACATTTTCTAGAAAGACAAATATGTTTTGACAAACATCACTTACTCTAGTTCTCACTCATTTTTTTTTAAAGACACATTCTTCTCTGAGGAAATACAACTGCCAGCATGTAGGAAAGGCACCCACCATCTGCTCTGCCTTGCTTCTCAGCGTTCAAGGATTCAAGCAATTTGTTATTGTTGCTCCTTTTTTTTTTT
>NW_022196902.1:6000412-6010345 GCF_008632895.1 Mastomys coucha
TTTTTTTGAGACAAGCTCATCCTCTGGCATTGATGTGATAATCTTACTGCTTCAGCCTCTAAGTGCTTGGATTACAGGTGTGTACTATGATGCCTGTCCGGGCTGACATTTTTTGACAGTGTACACTCTCCCTTTGTTCAAGTATTACTTCAACTTAGCAAGCTCCTTCCAGACACTGGGCATTGCCCCAAGTCATGTGGCTCATGTGGGGAATACCATAGCTCTTCTGCTCATGAGATCCCAGCCTAGTGGTGGTGTAGTCTGGGTGTAGGTAGATCAAAGCCATGTCACTGCGTATGTTGTGAGAGTACCTGAAAGGGGGAACCACAGGTGAGTCATATATCAGAGAAATGTTCTTAGAGTATGAAATCTATGATGCGAGATTCAAAGATAGACTAAGAGTGGTGGTAAGGCCTAGAAGGAAATAGTTCAGGTGGAGGGATGAATATAACATGTCTCGAAGGTGAGTTCATGAAATTTCAAGTAGTTCAACAGAGCTGATTTGCAGGGCTTTGAGGACAAGGCAGAGAGAGGCTCTAAGTTCAGCCAGACCTTTCTGTGGTATGACACCACTCTTCCTACCAGTGCGCTCTCTCTCTCCCACCCCCTCTCTCTTTGTGTGTTTGATATTTTCAAAATTCCATTTCTATCCAAAAAAAAATTCTCACCAGAAAGTTGGTCATCAATTGAAGAATGCATGAGCAAAATATGGTATTTTTGGCAGAGCTGATAGTTGAGCATTATGCTCAGCCTGTATACTACTCAAGCGTAAGAGCTCCATTTCTTCCAGAACTTATACTTAAAAAAATAAAGTATGTCCTTGTAACACCAGTGTTGGGAGGTAGAGACAGGAAGATTCCTGGGGCTTGCTGGCTGTCCAGCCTAGACTACTTGGTTAGCTCCTTGTCTTGTTGTGATGGCTTGTATATGCTTGGCCCGGGGAGTGGCACTATTAGGAGATGTGGCCTTGTTGGAGTAGATGTGTCACTGTGGGTGTGGGCTTAATATGTTCCTGCATTGATGATAATAGACTGAACCTCTGAACTTGTAAGCCAACCCCAATTAATTACTGTCCTTTATAAGACTTTTATTAGTCATGGTGTCTGCTCACAGACACTAAGACACTGTGCCATTCTAGTTTTTGAGGCAGTAGAGGATGAAAAATGTGTGCTGAAGAGGTGGAGGAAGGAAGATCACAAGTTCATCTTGGGGCTAGAAAGATGGTTCTGCAGGTAAAGTGCCTGCTTTTCAGGCCTGATGGTCTGAGTCCAATATCTGGAACACATGTAAAGGTTGACAGAGCGGACTCCTTAAAGCCATCCTTCCATTTCTATATGTATAGCAAGTCCTGGGTGCACTGCTCACCTCTGTATATCACACTCATGTACATCACAAATTTAAAAAAGATTTCTAAAAAGCAAGATAAATAGCAAGTTGTTCCTGAGGAACAACTGCCTAGGTTTGTCTTCTGGTACACACACACACACACACACACACACACACACACACTTGCACCCAAATGCGTACATTCACAGGAACATACACGTACTCACATACAGACATGTGTACTTGGAATGTGGTAGGTCTGTATATGAAGTGTTATCCAGCTCTAAAAAGGAGGTAATTGCTCATTCGATCTACAACTCACTAAATAAAAGAAGCTGGTCATTCTTTAAAATGACACAAACTGTACAGGAACAAACTGTATGTGTTCTATCTGTGTAAACTGTCCAGAATAGTCTAATACATGTAGAGTAAAAACAGACTAGTTATTGCCAGTGGTTAGAGGGGTAAAGAATAAGGAGTTGAAGTGTAAAGCATAAGAAAGAGTCTTTTGACGATAGTACAAGTATCTGGGGGCTAGAGATATGCCTACAGGCTCCTGAACTGATTGTGCATGCTAAAGGAAGATTTGTGTCATGCAAATTTTTTCTCTTGAAAATGAACACAGCAATGAAGAATTATAGCTAAAACAAGTTTGATCATATATTGGTAATTGTTACAAGCAGGTGATGGGGAGAAACTACTCCACCCCCTCCCAAGTAAAGGGAACAAACAAAAATGCAGACGTCTCCTGTCTTACATGCCTTCCTTCTCTCATGTAGACCATGTCACATTGCACATTAGCCACATATCCTACATATCAGATACTCACATTATGATTCATAACAACAGCAAAATCACAGTTATGAAGTAGTAGTGAAATAATCTTACAGTTGGGAGTCACCACAACATGAAGAAAGGCATTAAAGGGTCGCAGCATATAGAAGCCTGAGAACCACTGCGCTAGATGGTCATGCTACAGCAGCAAATAGAGGAGGCTTGGCCTTACATTCAGAGCATCACTGTTTGGAAGGATGGAAGGCACATACTAGACAATTCCAATAAGCTACTGGGAGGAGGAAGCCCAGACCTAAGACAGAAGGGGAATCAGAAGTTTTCTTGGAAGAAGGGATGTTGAGGGTGATAGCTAAGTAGGTCAGGGAATGGGGCCAGAAGTGGAGTGACAGTTGAGAAGAACAATGTGGAAAGCATGTGATGTCTTAGGGAAGGAAGACTGTGGACTGTATATTAGATGCCCACCAGAGCCATTGAAAGATGACTTTTGGGGAGGAATTGGCTTACAGATGGTGTAAAGAATCCCCACTGTCCACTTGGGATGGCTATTCCTGACTGTCATCTTGACTACATCTGGAATGAACTACAGTCCAGAAATGGAGGGCACACCTGTGATCCAGATTTTGAAGCTGAAAGACACAGGCTTCTGACCTGGATCTTAACATGGGATGGCATAGTCTTTTGATCCAGATATTGAGGCATAGTGGTCATGAGAAGCCTAGGCCCAGGCAAGGTAGTACAAGCTTTTAATCCCAGGCGATAGAGGCAAGCTGATCTTTGAGTTCAAGGCCAGTTTGGGACAGAGCAAGTTCCAAACCCAGGTTTGGTGATACACACCTTTAATCTGGTCCATTCCTTCTGCTGGAGGCCTACAAAAAGACAACAGAAGAAGGAAGGCTCGCTCTGCCTGCTTGTACTTACTTGCCAGCACATCTGTTGGAACCTACTTCTTTAGGATTCCTGCTTATACAAAAGGCCAGCTAAAACACCTAGCCTCATGGGTCTGAGCAACTACTAGATTCATGGACTTCCCATTCATAGCTGCCCCTTGTTGGGTTAGTTAGACTGCAGACTGTAAGTCATTACAATAAATTGCCTTAATATACAGAGACATTCCATACGTTCTGTGACTCTAGAGAACCCTGACAAATAACACCACTGTATGGAAGGTGAAAGTCCAGAGAAGCAAGTGGTACAGTTCCATTGAACCCCAAATCTCCAAGAATTATGGTTTCCAAGACCACGGGCTCCAGAACCAGAAACCTTGAAGGCTAAATGTAGAAGACAGATGTCTCAACCTGTGGATGAGTGTGATAATTATATTGTCTGTAGATTCGGACGTCAATTTCTTCCAAATGGAAGGAATGAATCTTCCTGGGTTTCTCTTAGCTCAGATTAATGCCCAGTGTATCTGAGAGATGGAAAGAAACAGAGTGTGGCTGAAGGAAAAGGGGCATGTGGATAAGACAGTGTCATGCGATGAAGTGGCAAAACCAGGCAAGGGAGAGATTACATGGAGTCTCAGAAGAGTTCATCCACATATATTAGCAGTGAACACTCTCCGGATGCTCCTGGGCTTCATTCCTAGTCCTCCATCTGACTCAACCCAACATTGTGTGTGTGTGTGTGTGTGTGTGTGCATGTGCGTGTGCGTGTGCGTGTGCGCGTGTGCATGCGAGCGTGCGAGCGAGAGAGAGAGAGAGAGAGAGAGAGAGAGAGAGAGAGAGAGAGAGAGAGACAATCTTATGGGCTGGAATCTAGGGCTGAATAAAGAGGGAAAGGAGAAAGTTGAATCCTTGGGGTGGCAAATAACAAAACAAACAAAATAAAACAAACCAAAAAGAAAAACAACAACAACAAAAAATATCTTTAATCTGAAATTGGAAATAATTTTAAGAATAAAGGTAAAATTTGACAAGATGCATTCAACTCAGGCTGCTGAAAATCTTATTTAACTTAGAGAAAGACTCAACCATAAAACATGTCCTGAAATAATAGTGGGTCTGTGCTGGTTTGAATGAGAATGACTTATGTAGGCTCTTATGACAGCTTGGGAATGGTTAAGAAGTATGGCCTTGTTGGGGGAGATGTGTCAGTGGTGGACGGCTGTAAGGTTTCAAAAGTCTATGTCAGATCTACCCCCTCTCTCCCTCTTTGTCTCCCAACTCTCAGCTTGATGCTTGTGGATCAGATACGAGCTGAGCTCTCAGCTACCACTCCAGCAACATGCCTGCCAGCCTGCTGTTGGACTCCTCGCCATGATGGTCAAGGCTTGAGCCTCTGAAACTGTAAGCAAGACCCCAATTAAATGATCACCTTTAGAAGTTGCCTCTGAGCTCCCAGGGTCTCAACCACCAACCAAGGACTGCACATGGAGGGGTCTGATTGTTCAGGCAGCATGTGTATGGTAGAGGATTGCAAAATCGATCATCAATAGGAGGAGAGGACCTCGGCCCTGTGAAGGTTCTGAGCCCCAGTGTAGGGGAATGCCAGGGCCAGAAAGTGGGAGAGGGCGGGGTGGCAGGCATGGGGAAGGGGGAGGCAACAGGGGTTTGTTTTTGTTGTTTTTGTTTGTTTCTTTGTTTTTTGGAGGGGAAACTGGGAATGGAGAAATTCTCATGTAAATAAAGAAAATATCTAAAATTAAAAAAAAAATAAATTAAAAAAAAAAAAAGAAGTTGCCTTGGTCATGGTGTCTCTTTACAGCAATAGAAAACTAAGACAGGGTCTTTTTCCATAAATAAAGCTTTCCTCATATTTCTCTACGTTAAGATGAGAGATGAGTATAGACAAGAAATGATGGAAAGAATACCACAAGGGCACTTCAAGAGGCCCTTTATGCAGTCAACTCATGGCTTTTAAGACCTATGCTGTTTCAAAAATCAAGAGAAAGAGACCCCAAGCTTACTTGTGCACCCGCTCCTCTCATGCAAAGAAAAGAGTGCTTCACTAGAAACAGGGTTTTTCTCTGTAAAGTTTGTTCCTGGAGACGTTAAACTCATCTACCTGGACCATGGTTTTCTAAAATTATACCCTGAAATGCAAAGAGTATGATTTCATATACTGTTCTCTATTTTGAATTTTATTTTCTAAAATTCTTTTCTATTCATATATTTTTATTACATTTATTCATTTAGTGTGTATGTATACACAAGCACAATTAATTTGTAGACACAAATGTGAGACAGTACATATGCAGAGATCAGAGAATGTCTTAAAAAACATTAAAATTATGTTCATTATGTTGAAATCAAACTAATTATATATGCTTCAATTTCTGAAAAATTTATACATGCATACAACGCACCACAGTTGTATCTACCCCAAGATTCTCTCCCTCCAGATTCTCCAAGATCCTCCAAACATATCTCCTATCTCTCTCAACTTCATCTTCCAAGAAAATACCCTACTGAGTCCAGTGAGTGGTGTACATATACACTGTACATATGCTGCTAGGGCAACAGTTCTCAACCTCTGGGTCCTGAGCCCTTTTACAGAATTGAATGATTCGCAGATATCTTGCACATCAGATATTTACATTACTATTCATAGCAGTAGCAAAATTACAGTTATGAAGTAGCAATGAAATATTTTTGTGGTTGGGGGTCACCATGACATGAGCAACTGTATTAAAGGGTTACAGCATTTGGAAGGTTGAGAACCACTGCATTGGGTCATGGGTAATCTACAAGTGGCTGACCTCTCTCCACAAAGAATAGTGACTTATTCAGCAGCCACCAACTCTACCATTAGCTTCCCAGGTAGGGGAAGTGTCTGGAACCCTGTCCCCATCCATTTACCCACATAGAATTTTATCTCTTGTGCTTGATCTTTTGCAGATCTTGTTCAGAACTGTTCCGTGTTCATGTGTGTGACTTCCAGGTCATCAAGTCTGACAGCAGGTACCTTAAGCCATCTTGTCACCCCAATAGTTTTCTAAACTTTTCAATGGATTTGTTAAGTTAAAAATTCATTTATGTAGTGGGCACTCTGGGTGGCAAAGGGGGACTGAGAGTCACGTGTGCCTGAAAGGGATTTGGCCTGAATTGACAACTCTTTGGCTCACTGACAACTTCTCATGCATGTGCTACTTACTCCTCTAGGGAATGAACAGCTCTAAAACAGAGTCTTCGTGACAACTCTTGGATTTCTCAAGAGACTGGCAAGAATTTATGAATGAATTGTCACTTTTTTTTTCTTCCTAGCAGAGCTTAGAAATCAGCTAATCTGGGCTACAGGATACTACTTCTTATCCAATATTTTCCCAACCAGATGTCACGGGCTAAGTCACTCACTGCTCTTGCAAAAAGGTTTGTGTTTGTACCTGTCAATTTATGCATTGTTTTAATTTATGTAAGATTTTTGAATGTCATTTTCAGAGTTTAGGGGGTGACTTACACATTTGCTTCTCCTAAGGTCCTGTGAAAATTTCATAGCCCAGGGTTACGTCATCATGAAAGAAAAATAAAGGCTATACCAGGATGGAGCTATCCCGTGAGAACTTCAAACTAGGAAAGACAAACTATTGGGAGAGTTTTAAGTAGATAAAATTTGAATTTAAAAACCAAACTTTTCTGTAAATGCTTGCTAAGAAATTAGAGCAGCAGCAGGGAGGAGGGGCTAGGCCTGTAGAGCAGGCTGGGAGTGGCCACAAAAGACTGGTGGCAAGGAAGGGAACAGAACACCTGCTTACCCTGCCAGTCAGCTACCATCCACTAGAGAACCCACTCAAGGATAACAGAATGAAAAGAAAAAAAAAGTGGTTGACAGGCTGTGGAGATGGCTTGGTTGGTAAACTGTCTGCTGAGCGAGCAGGAGAACCTGAATTTGTCCTCCGGCATTTACATAAAAACATCTGAGCCAGGGGGAAAGTACCTGCAATCCCAGAGCTAGGGAGGAGGCGTGGAGACAGGAGGATCTCTGGAGTTTCCGGGCCACCCAAGCCAGCTGTATCAAGAAGCTCTAGCTTGAGGAAGAGACCCTCTTTCAAAAATTAAGGGTTGGGGACTGAAGAAGAAACCCAAAGGTAGCTTCTAGCGTCTACTTGAGCATGAACCAGTACACAGATGCCCAGTCCTCCTCCCCCAACCCCCCATGCAAGCACTCATGCACATTAGTAGAGACAGTTGAAGTGGAATCTGTACTGTTGTAATTAAAGAAGGACCAAAAGTCCTTGGCTTCATTGTACTCTACTTCTTTGGCTGTCCAGAGGTGACCTCTTTTGTGCCTCTAGACCATCTTCTTCCTCTCCCTGGGTCTTCAGAATCGAATTCTTGTTCATCTGTCATGGAGTACTTCATGTTACTTCTGTAGGAAAGCTTCTCATCACCCCTGTGGAGGAGAGGGAACCTCTGCACTCTCCGAGCCATGCCGGTTTCTCCTTATGAGCTGTGTAACAATCATCTTTTACTTTCCTGTATCCTTCAAAACACTGCCACTCTTTGTGATCACGGCCAAAGCTTCTACAGACTCCTTACCCTACACCCACATCTAGCTCACTGTCTGGTCCACGGTGAGTGCTCACTAGACACTTGTTTGAGAAAGTTAGTGAGCTTCGATCTGTATCAACATTTATATGTATATATCTAGATATGCCATAATATGGGAGAATAAAAAAAATATATAATGATATCCAAGCCAGTTAGCTGCTTCTGTCCCTCTGAAAATTATTAGAGGAGAGGAACTTTTAGCTGTATACTGTTCAAGTTCTTATGGTGATTTGAATAACAAATGCCTTTTTCTTTTTTTTTCTTTTTTAGATATTTTCTTTATTTACATTTCAAATGTTATCCTCTTTGTAAGTCTCCCCTCCAGAAACCCCCTACTTCGTGCCCCTCCCCCTGCCTCTACGTGGGTGCTCCCCCACCTACCTACCCACTCCTGCCTTCCCGCCCTGGCATTCCCTTACAATGAGGCATCAAACACCCTCAGGCCCAAGGGCCACTCCTACCACTGATGTCCAACAAGGCCATTTTCTGCCACATATGCAGCTGGAACCATGAGTCCCTCCAAGTATATTCTTTTGTTGGTGGTCCAGTTCCTGGGAGCTCCAGGGGTCTGGCCGGTTGACACAGTTTGCTCTCCCCATGGGGCTGCAAACCCCCTCAGCTCCTTCAGAACCTTCTCCAACTCCTCCATCAGGGACTCTGTGTGCAGTATGATGGTTGTCTGTGAGCATCCACCTCTGTATTTGTCAGGCTCTGGAAGAGCCTCTCAGGAGACAGCCATATCAGGCTCCTGTCAGCAAGCACTTCCCAGAATCCACAATAGTGTCTGGGTTTGGCAACTGTATATGGGATGGATTCCCAGGTCTCTGCTCCACACTTTATCTCCATATTTCCTCCTGTAAGTATTTTGTTCCCCCTTCTAAGAAAGACTGAAGCACCCACACTTTGGTCTTCCTTCCTCTTGAGCTTCATGTGGTCTATGAATTGTATCTTGGGTATTCCAAGCTTTTGGGCTAATATCCACTTACCAGTGAGTGCATACTGTGTGTGTTCTTTTGTGACTGGGTTACCTCATTCAGGATGATATTTCCAAGTTCCATCCATTTGCAAGAACAAGTTTTGCTTGTTATTTTCATTCATCTCCACACTTTATATTTCATTGACTTTTGATGGTGGATCTTAAATCTGGTTCTTTTAAATGGGTGACTTTATTTCCAATTAGTTTTTATTTTGTGGTCTCAACACTGCTTAGCGCTCCAAGACAGGCACTTTCTTCCTCCAGGTTATTGTTGGTTGAGGAAGCCATTCCATAAGCGTGAGCCTCGGCAGACCTGGAGCTACTGTATGGGAAGGCACAGAGGCCCTCTCATGCTGCCCACTAGAGGACATGTCTTGAGACTTCAGGTGCTCTCCTGGTCTCAGAAGCCCAAGGCAGCTCACCACAGGGGAGCCGAGAGGCTGCTAGTAAGTATAATCTTCTACTTGAAATGTTTCCAGTGCTTAAACTGGATCACCTCCCGCATGGGTTGTCACTGCAGCAGAGTGTGGCCATCGGGTTTCTTCTTGAAGTTTAGGAATTTCTGTTGGCAATTTAAGTAAATCAGGCAGGTGGGAAAAGAGACAATAAAGCTGAGATTCAATCTCAGGGAAATGGGTAACAGGGATATTGTAGAATCCTTATGTGGTTACTATTGAGCAAAGTATCCGACATCATATGTGTGTGTGTGTGTGTGTGTGTGTGTGTGTGTGTATGTGTGTATATATATATATATACACACATATATATTGTGTGTGTGTATTCATTTTCCAAACTTTATTTTCATGTAACACACACATACATCATGATTTCTCTCACTAAGCTAATGTAAGAATATTTTCTGTACCATTCTGTTGCCATGTCTACAGATTATTAACAGTTAGAATCTGTAGACAAGGAGGCTGTCTATTTTCTTTAAGACTTCAGGCACATATCTTTGCCTTACTCTGGATAGCAAAGGGAGGGGACTTTGAGAACAAGCATTGAAACAAAAATCAAGACCCCAAGACTCTAGGTAGTTTTAAAATCCTCTGATGGAATTTTTAAAAAGCTGACATTAATGCCCCACAAAGAAACTGAACCAAGTAGGGGGCATGAGAGAAGATTCCCTGAAAACAAGATGCAGAGGCAGGC
The DNA here is from genome assembly GCF_008632895.1 of Mastomys coucha. Taxonomy (NCBI): domain Eukaryota; kingdom Metazoa; phylum Chordata; class Mammalia; order Rodentia; family Muridae; genus Mastomys; species Mastomys coucha. The sequence continues at coordinate 6,010,148 of NW_022196902.1, forward strand.
CTAAGAGTGACAATGACAGATCTACATTGGGAAACGTGAGCTCCATGGAAGTATGGAGCAAGCAAAAGCTTCAGCGCAGAAGAGCACTTTCTGTGATTGACAGAGTGGCTGCAGGTGGATAGTACTGTGGCTGGGTGACTGAAGAAAGAGGAGGAGGAGGAGGAGGAGGAGGAGGAGAAGGAGGAGGAGGAGGAGGAG
>NW_022196902.1:6010630-6021684 GCF_008632895.1 Mastomys coucha
GAGGAGGAGGAGGAGGAGGAGGAGGAGGAGGAGGTAGTAGCCAGAGTGTCAGCAGGGCCAGGTAATGAAGAGTAGCTTAAAGTGTGTAAGGAATTTTGGACTCAATCCATACAGGCAAAGAGAAATCTACACACTCAGATCACCTTTTAAAAGTCATCTGTGGACAGACAGGGGGATGGCAAGAGGGGGGGGTAGCAGCTTCATGTTCCTGCTCAGGAGACACTTCTGGAGCTCGGACCATAGTAACAAGCACGAAGGCAGAGCCAAGTGGGAAGCTTCTGAAGATGCCTTGGAAGCACAAGTCTGAGAACTGGTGGCCTGTTGTTGACACCAGAGCGATGACGTCAGGACATCTGTGTGTTTCTGATATGAATAGTGGCATGGCTGAGGATGTTGGGGCTGGTGGGGGGGACAAGTTTGTGCATGAAATAGGACATTTAGATATGGCCTGAGGCAGTTTTGTAATTGCTAATTGTGTACATATAGTATATACTTAGGAGACTCTGAACTGATGATCACAGAAGAGACCGGATGACTCAGGGAGAGTGAATGGGGAGCTGGCGCTGGACTCTGAAGAACTCCAATATGGAGTTTTGTGTGGATGGGGAATGCCCACAAAGAAACTGAGAGAGATTGCTGTGATCCTTGGAGGTGGGAGGTATCCATAGGAAGACTGGTAGAGTCCTGAAGTTACAGGAAAACAGTGTTTTGAAAAATAGGGATAACGCAGCAATCGAGATCAGTCCTACAAAGCATGAGTGACTTCAATGAAATGGAAATCACTTGTTACATCCGTAGAGATTTTGCTAATGAACAGTTAAGCCACGTTGGGGTGGGCTAATAATAATAATAACAATATATACTCTGGGTATATGCAAAGCTAATATTAATTTTATCATTAATATTATCATAGTGATCACAACAATCTTTTGAGGGTAATGGGTACTATTAATCATCTAGTCTACAGAGAAGAAGAATGAGACAGAGAGATGTCACGTGACTATCCTAAGTTATACATTAGGAACATGACTCAGGCTCAGCCAGTCAAAGTCAGGAGTTCATTCTCCAAACAGTGCAGTGTCCTGACTCTTTTGCTTTTTAAAGATTTATTTATTTATTTATTTTATGCATGAGTATCCTTTTGCACTCTTCATATACACCAGAAGAGGTTATCAGATTCCATTACAGATAGTTGTGAGCCACTATGTTGTTGCTGGGAATTGAACTCAGGACCTCTGGAAAAGCAGTCAGTGCTCTTAACCACTGAGCTATTTCTCCAGCTGTTTTGTGTGTGTGTGTGTGTGTGTGTGTGTTTGTTTGTAGATTTATTTATTTTATTTCTGTGAGTACACTGTAGCCGTCTTCAGACATACCAGAAGAGGACATCAGATTCCATTACAGATGGTTGTGAGCCACCATGTGGTTGCTGGGAGTTGAACTCAGGACCTCTGGAACAGCAGTTAGTGCTTTTAACTGCTGAGCCACCTCTCCAGTCCCTGTGTCCTGACTCTTAAACACGCATGTGAGAATGGATATAATACAGTGTGAGGAAGTCTTGAGAGCAGCTTAGCTCTGCATGACACAATGGGCAGCAGGTAGACGCCCAAGTGACTGTTCTTACAAGAACAGTATTGGTAAGGCAGAGCCAAGTAATGGGTTCAGATATTGACTGGAAACATCTAGGAGGGAGACTGAATGAGGTGATGATCAGTGGAAGGTTCCAGAGTAGTTGAGATGGAGGGGTGGCTGAGCATAGGTTTGGAGATTCCCTGCTGGGGAGGAGAAAATGGGCACCAGAAAAATGTTTGCAGAAGGGGTCAGTTAGGAATTTTGTTTCCTTGTCCTGAAATAAAATTTGAAAGGCATAAGAAGTAAAGTGAGGGGGAGGGGGTGTATAGAGATGCAGGCTGCATCAAGGAGATGGCAGCACCGACTCAGTGGTTCTGAAAGCCAAGGGTAAAGCAACCTTAGTGACAGGATAGGTGGAGGGAGCTGAGAGGCTAAGGGAAGGCTCACACGGAAAGTTATCTGTGGGTAGGTAAGGTCAAGAGCACCTCTAATTCCTAGCTCTCTGGGGACCCAGAGAGCAGCTGAGAACCAGCCCTTTTGGGTGGGAGAGTATGGAACTCAACAATAACTACTGGGAACTGAGATAGACAGTCTACTCAGGCCTTTTTGGTTCACATGCAGAGCTGAGACTCATCTGACCTGTGCCCTGGTGAACATCGTGAGGGACCTGGAACAAATCACTGTCAGACGTGAAATCCTTGGTTGTCTACACAGGCTTCTTGTTAGAATCCAAGAAAACAATGCTTTTTCGGCAAAGCACTCGTGAAAAAAAATGAGCAGATTGGGATAATGGGAAAGCAATGACATTCTCAGCTCCCAAGGGAGAGCTGAGCTCTGGAAATAACTTAATACGTGAACCATAGGAACGTTTCAGAAAAAAAAAAATGCTTTCAACATTCTCAATAGGCTTCAGAGAGACAATCACCATGAAAGAGGAGCAAGACCCATGAGAACAGGGCACAGAATGAAAATAAAAACATTGTTTGGGGGAAGAGAAAGAGAGTCTGCAGACATGCAGGATTTTTTTTTTCTGCTTAGAGAGACAAAAGACTTTCATTAGGGAAACTATGTGTTCATTAGTCTTCACAACTCTGAGAGGCAGATGTTCGTTCCCATTTTAGAGCAGGTAAAAAATGAGGCCAAGAGAGGATCGGGATTTTTTTTTTCTCCAAGATCCTAGGAAGTAGGGAGCTGAACAGAGCATTCAAAACATCTGCATACTCATCCCCAGATGAAGCCTAACCTTTGAGGAGTGAGGAAATGTGGAAGGCATGGAGGACCACAAGGAGATGTGGCTGGTTCCCGTGACCTCTGACTATGGCAGTGCATACTCGGTTGCTTGCTCTTGGAAAATTCTTGTCTCAAAGTTTCACTTGTCATTGGGCCATGGAGACACCTCAGTGCTAAACTTTCCTCTGGTAAAGCAGATTCCCATGCAGCTTATCTATTTCAGGACATAAATGGAGGGACAGTGGGCTGTCCCACGGCTGCCCCTCCCTTACTTGCTGTATCCCTCCTGGCTCAGATGTGAGGCATAAGGAAGGTCCTTAGACCACATCTCAGCCTCAGCTCCAACATTTACCAGGGATTCTCCAGTGCTTGCCTTAGTGAGTGTGTAGAGGTACCTCCTTCTCAGGTGTCTCCACAGGACTCAAACTCAATTAGCAACGGCACTTTCCCTTCCCCAGCTGGGAGAGTTGGGGAGATGGCCATGGAGAAGAGTGGGCTGCTTTGATGGTGAGGAGGGAAGCAGAGCCCTTGGCTGCCCCTTCACTAACCAAGGTATCACGCTTTCAGCTTTGGCCCTGTATTCCAGGACCAGAATATCTGAAAAACAAAACAAAAGACCCCCCCCCAAAAAAAAACTCAAGTACTATAAAAAATATAAAAGTCAACCATTATGGTGGAACAAAAGGTTCAGGTCGAGCAGGAGTTATTCAACCTTCTGATAAAGAGAGTAAAGGCTGACTGTATTTGCTCACCTGGTGAAGAAGCATCCTATTGAATGGGACTTTCATATGATCTAAATTTCCACCTTCATTTTAGTTTTTTTTCTCATGTCTAAGAAGATCATGCTTTACAGTAAATTGTTTTGTCAAAAATTTTCAGTGTGTCTGAAGATAATGTATGTAAGGAGAAAGCTACCGCTTTCATTTCAGGAGGAGCTTGAGAAGACACGGAAAGGTACCAACAAGAAAACAAGACAGAACCGGGGATTCTGTGGCTAGCTTTGGTGGGACCTAGACTTCAGATCTGAAACCATTTGGGACTGGATCGTAAAAGGGAAATCACACCGAAGTCTGATTTAACTTTTTTGTTGTTGTTGTTGTTGGGAAGTTGTTGAATGAACACATTTGGGATAATGAGATTCAGAATATGGAATCTGTCTGAGAGCATCAGGGCTGTGAGACAATAAAAAGCAGATTTTCATGTCCTTCAGAGTTGTTTTTGATTTCTAAAGCGCAGACTGTGTGAACGAGGGGAGTGAATCATGCAGTAAGGGAAAGAACTTAGCACCCTAACTGAAATCCTCAAACCCTGAAGAAGAAAGCATCAGAATTTTCCTGGCTGTGTGTGGACGAGCTTCTGCGGACTGATGGCAGCACATGCATTTCTGCTAGGATGGAGGCCTTGGTCTGTGGGCTCTGCATAAAAGCACGGTGCCCTCCCAGCTCCCGAAGACTGAAACCATCCTCTTCCATAATTTCAACCCAAAGAAGCTGGGGCTCAAAAAGGTGAAGTAGGGGAAGCTAGGGCCCCAGCCCAGGAAAGGGGCTCAATCCCTAGACTTGACCACACTTGACGTTTTCTTCAAAACACACAGAACTCCCCCCCAACTTCCGTAATAAATTCATCCACAGAACTATTGACACAGGAGTAGGCAGCAGGGGGCTTAGTTAACAGTGGGGACTCTGAGCCATGAACATGGGCTTGCACTCTCATTTTGGTAGTAGGCTAATAGTGTGTCTCAGGGGAGCTATCCATCCTCTTTGAGCTTTTATTCCTTCTCTGTAAGATAGGTAAGACATGCTTGTAGAGTCATCTGAAGTAAATAAAAGAGTATTTGAAAACCGTGTAGCATAGTGCCTATCTCCAAGGAACAGTATCATGATACATGATAATCATTATTCTGCTTCAGGCCAAGGGCCCCCAATGCATGCTCAGCAGCTTATAAAAGGGTACAGAGAAGTGTGGAGGGAGTGATGGTGGAGGGGGTATGGATGGGAAGGTAGTTAAGAGTGCCTCAGGAATGGACAGGAGAATACTTGTCTCTCAAGTATTTGAGCAACTAAGAGGGAAACATGGTAGGCAGACACAAGTGTGTCTGAAGAGTCTAGAATGACCAAGGGATGCTAAGCTTGGAGAAGACCCCGATGGGGCTGGGGGGGTGTACAACTCAGGGGTGACAGTGAACAAAGGTCCTCAACGATCCTATCCAAATCTAGGAGGAGAATAAGACAAGACAGAAAGGAGACTTAGGAGACTGGAGAACCAGAGTATAACAAGAATAGCCAGACAGCCTGGCCAGCAGTCCTGAGGTACAGTCAACTTGCCATACTCAGCACTGGAAAGCAGACCCACTTATTGTATAATTATCACAAGCTAAGAGGAATAGCTTCTCCCATCTTGGCATGAAGTTCTGGAATGATTGAGTACAACACCAGTATGCTATCAGAAGACTTCATTTCCTGATTCTTTCACGGTTGGGTCACTGGTGTGCTGGGCCATGAGACAGTCTGGAAGGGAACAAAAGCCAGTACCTTTTGACAACAATTAAACCCTTGGATTTGTATAATGTGACTTGACTCGAGGGGCATTGTTTAGCTTTTGGCAGAGCTCTGAAGGCCTACGGCAGAACACCAAAGGAAAAAAAGTCTACTTTGAAAGCTCTCTCAGAGCAAATCCGAGGGAATTTGCTGGTTAATGCAAGTACATGTCTAAACAAGTACCGGTTTGCCGAGGGAGTCCACGGGGCTGGCAAGCTTCCTTGGCACAGAAAGCATGAGTAATGCTTCACTTTAACGAGGGATCTTGGGGGTCTATAATGAGGACTATGTGGTATTTCCCATGCGTCTCTTTGGAACGTGGGCTGACTGTATACACAGTGGAAGAAAAGTCATCAGGAAGAACATGGTTCCTGAAACCTCCAGGCTCTGCAAGATCATTTAATAGCACATGAATAAATTCTCATAAATACACTACAGCTCGCAGAGAGAACTTCCTGTCCCTTGCATAAGCCAATACACTGCAGTGATGAACTTGCTGGGGGAGAGAGCTGACTTTTAAGGCCAAAGGCAGTCTCAGAGAGCACCCCTGAATAACTGTGCATCTTCCACAGTTGAGTTTTCTGAAGTGAAGTCTTTAAATATCAAGTTCTTATTTACAAGGCACACAAGTTCATTTCCAAGATATAACATTATTTATTTACATTTCCCCAGCAAGCCAAATCTCTTGGACTTTTTCTATCAGAGAAGGTCAATATTTAAGACTCTAAGCAAGAAATTAAAAAGAAAAAAAGAAATAAGAAAACACCCTTGAAAGTGATTAGGAAAACAAACTTCCCAAGTCCCCATGAATAGTGTCTTTCCCGTTGGTGGTATGGCTGGAGCCAGAAGGCAGTAATGTTACTCTCTCTTTGTTCTGAGGTTTATACTCTGAACAACACTTATATCCAGCCACATCTTATGACTTCCTGTTGCTCAGGGTTCTTTCATCTCAGGTCTTGGCTATTATATCATTGTTAATGTAAAGTGTGTGAAGTCCTCTACAGACCCTTCTCTTTCTGAAGTGTAGGCTTGCTGGATTTAACATGCTCCCTGGAGACTGGATCTTCCAAAGATCTCAGGGTGTGAGTAGGTTGCTCTCCAGGGCTCTAGGACTAAAAGGAGCGGCTGGTGACCCAGAACTCAGAACAAGAGAGTACCAAAAGGAAGAAATGCTCACTGGAGAATTCCCTCCCTGTGTTAATATATCAAAGTGGGCTTGGAATTATAAAGGGAAATTTAAAATTCTCTATGCTGTTAATTATATCAAAGTGTTGAAACATGATAAACACTGAAATGAACACAAAATACACTTACTAAGCAAAATTTGTATTAGATAAATTTGGCACTCTATCCTTGGGCCTTCGGTGCGCTCATGAGACCACATGGAGATTTCTTGTGGTTTATCTACCAAGATACCCAAAAGCACATCAGTTAAGTGCATTCTACTTGTAAGGTATCATTTTGAGATAGGTTTTAAGTAGATCCACAAACATGCACATTTTCACCGACAGAAGCTGGCTCGTCTGCCTTCACTTGTGTGTGTCGCAAACCCCACTCCCCCAACAAAAGCAACAACAAAAACATAAACCCCAGCAAAAGAAAAAGCCTTTAAGCTATAAAACTAGTGTCCAAGACAAACATTTAGTTTGAAAACAAGTTGAAAAACGTAGCCTTGGAAGGCGCACTGCTTACATGGGATTGTTCAACAAATTCCTGCTGTGTGAGGTTTGGCATATATTTCTAAAAATATAAGCATCTGGGGAAACAAGACAAAGCCCAGGTCTTGGACCAAATGAGACACGCAGTGTGAATCTGTTAGTGATTATATCCATAATGCATTAGTTGCCCAAATTTAGCGGTGCAGAATCTAATACAGTACGAATGCCCAGCAGGCTCGGTCCTTACCATAATATATAGCCCACGGAGAAGCTGCATATGGCGGCAAGTCCACTGCTCCTGCTGGGATACTGATGGTGGGATGTTCTCATCTCGATTAATATAAAGGGCAAAACCGTTGTGTGCTGGAAAAGAACAGGGAAGACTAGATTCTTATCATTGTACATGTGCAGTCATTTCTCTCCAACAGGAGAACGAATGGTATAAATTCCCAGGACAGACACCGTGCATGGCTCTCCTGGGAGAGATGGCTAAAAAACACGTATTGCAGCAACTGTTCCATTAGTACTTTTTTTCCCTGCACCTGAAGCATTGAAATTTTATTTTATTTGATATTTACAGTAGGAAAATTTTATAATATAAAATGACATAAAAAATAAAGGAAGACCAAAGAAAAGGCAGAGACAAAGAGACAGCTGAGTGCATTTTTCATGTTCAGTGCATGCTCCATTTTAAAGAGCCCAGGATCTCCTTCCTGCCTAGAGAATGGTCCTGCTCACAGTTGAGAAGGGTCACTTCCCATCCATTAATGTAATCAAGATAACCCCCTACAGGCATGCTTGGACCCATCCCCAGGGCATCCTAGATCCTGTCAAGGTGACAATAAACACTAGCACTCATAGTGTGTATGACATTTTTTTCCATTCTATCACACTGTCTCTACATGGTTAAGATCATATCGTGAAAGGAGTTTTGTTTTAGCCTCACAATACTGTAGCTGAAGAACACTTTAAAATTTAAATACTATATTTAAAACTCACATTTTAAACATTTTTAAGTATTTTAAAGATCTAATGTTAAATATGTTTAAGGTAGTTAAAATTTGTATATGTGTATCTATTATGAAAGTAGCATTTCTTTTTCTCCTTTTATTGATAATAGCTTTTTTTTCTCACTCAATATACCCTGCTTGTAGTTTTCCCTCCCTTCACTTTTCCCAGTGTTTCCATAACTTGCATCCCGTCTGGATCTACCCCCTTTCTGTCTCTTGTTAGAAACCAAACAGGCATCTAAGGGATGATAATAAAATAGAACAAGATAAAACAGAACGGGACAACTTGAAAGAGGACAAAGCAAACAAAGGGAAGGTAAAGAGTCCAAGAAGAGGCGCGAAAAACAGGTATCAGTGCAGGGACACACTGAGACACACCCCTTCACACCCTTCGGGAATGGTGGTTAAACTCAACACTGCAAGCCATGAGAGATCAGCAAAACCTGTAAAGCAATTAATTAATTAAAAGGAACAAAAGCTCTGACACCACTTGTATATATTTTTAAGTAAGCACAATATGTTTCCCTGTGGCCTATTCAACTATCCTGTTAGTTACCTTTCTTCCCTGCTTCCTGTTCCTCCAGTCTAGTCATGCCCCTCTGACTTTTCCACCTTTCCACACTTGTGTTCTACTATTTCCTTCCCCTGTGCTCTTTCTCCACATTCCCTTTATACTTTCCTGGCTTCCGTGGTCACCCCAGGTGCTATAATCAAATCCACAGATCTGGAGGTAGGATCTGCAAACAGGAGAGAACGCACAGGGTTTGTCCCTTTGCCTCTGGGCTACTCCATTCATGTTAGTATTCCCAGTTCTATCCCTTTATCTGCAAGCTTGATGACTATATTTTTCTTTACATCTGAAAAAATCCTATTGTGCATTTGTATCATGTTTTCATTATCCATCCATGAGTCAACAGAGATCTAGGCAGCTTCTATTTCCTGACTATTGCAAACAGAGCAGCAATATCCTCGGTCAATCAAATATCTCTGTAGTAGATGTTGAGTTCTGCAGTCACATGATAGGTGTGCTTTTATGTTTTTGAGTATTCTCCACACATAATATCATGGTGGTGCATCAGTTTGCACTGCCACCAACAGTGAACAAGGGTTCCTTTCCGCCCACATTCTTCCACCATTTACTGCCAGCTGTGTTCATGATCTAAGCCATTGTGACTGGGGCAGATGCAAAGTAGTTTTATCTCACATTGCCTTGATTGCTAAGGATGTTAAACACTTTCAGAGATAGTTTTTAATCATTCAAAACAAATGCAGTGTGTTTCACGATAAAGGTTCTAGAGAGAATAGGTCTGGGGAAAACATACTTCAATATAAAGGATATATGTGACAAACATCCCACCTAAATCCTAAATGGAGAAAAACTTGAAGCAATCCGAAGCGGAAACTTAAGGGTTCTTTGGAAAAGTCCGTTGGACGGTGCTGTGTTGAGGCAAACACATGAAGGACCATTTCAATGAAGCAGACACAGGAGAGAGGATGCTCTGCTAAAGCAAGCACGGGAAAGGACACGTGATGTTTGGAGAGTATAAATAGGTCTCGATGGACAGTGCAGGAGGCTGAGCTCGGCTTGCTGGTATGGCTAGCTGTGTAATGCTTGTGGGTCTCTTGTCTTCATTTTCGCTGATCTTTGATTCCTTGAAGTACGCACAGCCAAGAACTTCTGGCTTTCATCAGGGTCCCTCCTGCTGGCTTGTGCTGAGGCTGAGGCCTGGCTGTCACTGCTAGGTCATACCACCACTGCTGATTTGAGTTTGTTATTCTGACTCTACTGAACTGGACTAACGGTGTATCTGTGAAATGTCTGCAAGTGGATCATGCCGCTGCTGCTAACCTGTAGGCTTGTGGGTCCTGCATCTGCTCCTCCACAGGGCGTGGCCGCTCAGGGAGGCAGGATGCAGGAAGTTGACTGAGCCATAGGGAAGCCCCAGGACATGGCTCAGGGGTGGGAACTGTGGAAGAACTGAGAATGGAGTGGGGGCTCCTTGGGCTGGGTCTATCCCGGGGCTGACAGAGGGAGAGGTCAGGAGGGGAGCTCCAGCTGGTCCTATGGAGAGAGTCCTTGGCTTGATGTGGTGGTGGGTTTGAGCTTGGTTGGGAGCACAGAGATCTTCTACAGGAGATTAGACAGTAGCTCTGTAGGCAAAGGTCTCCATGGCTCCCTACCTCAGATCCCATTGAAAAGAGACAGTCTATGGTTTTAAGACATTTTTTTTTGTCATGGCAGAAAGTAGATGAGTAAAACCATATCCCCACTTCTCAGGGTGGGCCTGAGGTTAAATACCTTTTGCACGGATGAATGTCTGGGAAGGAAAGCTTATTGGCCAAGCCCTCCAGGCCTTTAGATACCTCATTAAAATCTCTATCTTGAGGCTACAAGACCACAGGTCATGTCCTCTACCTGTGGAGGGCCTTGGGGCGTTGCCCTTACATGACTGATGGCCACAAATCTGTGGGGTCTGTGGCTAGTGACAGGGGCCTGGTGCCTGGGAACAGCCAAAGCGCCTACAGTCCCTTCAGGGTTCCTGGGGCTTCTAGCTTTAGCTCAACCAGGGACCAAGCTACCTTTCACGGTCCCACACTAACCTGTGAACCGAACTGCTGATTTCCAGACAACATAGATGGGAGTTGCTTCAAAGAACTCTTCTAAACAGGTCTACTTTCCCCTTATCCTTTCTTTCTCACTCCCTCTGGTGGGAGGTGGGTTAACAGGGAAGTTAAAGCATGTAAGAACCATCATTAAAAATAAGGTTTGAAAAAAATTAAACCTACAGCAATCTCATTAAAATCAGGAACCAGACATGGCTGTCTACCCTTCCAGCTCCTTTAAACACTGCTTGAAGCCCCCAGCTAGAGCAGTTAGGTAGGAGAAGGAAATTAAAGGGATCCAAATAGGAAAAGGAGCCAATTTATCCCTTCTTGCAGAGACCCTCCTAAAAGTTCTACAAGCAAACTTTTTTTTTTTTAATTTTATTTCAAACATTTTTTTTATTTTAGATATTTTCTTTATTTACATGCGGATTTCTCCTTTCCCA
>NW_022196902.1:6022114-6048574 GCF_008632895.1 Mastomys coucha
CTTCCTGTATTCCAGACTTCTGCACTAATAACCATTTATCAGAGAGTGCATACCGTATTTGTTCTTAACGACTATCACTTTCCTCACAGTGGCAGGAGACAAAAATCAACTTAGAAAACCCAGCAGCCATTCTGTATATGGATAATAATAAACACACCAAGGAAGAGACTATGGAAACAGTCACCAGATCCCAGCAACATCATGGGATAAACCTAACAGGAGTGGTGAAACTCCTCTCAAGACAGACCCTCAATTGGGGCTGGAGGGATGGCTCAGTGGTTAAGAGCACTGTCTGTTCTTCCAGAGGTACTGAGTTCAATTCCCAGCAACCACATGGTGGCTCACAACCGTCTATGGTGTGATCTGATGATCTCTCTGGCATGCAAGTGTACATGCAGATAGAGCACTCAAATACATAAAATAAATAAGTAAATAGATGACTGAATCTCAAAACTTTAAATCTCTGAAAAAAAGAAACTGAAGAAGATATTTGAGAAATTTTTTAATACGGCATTTTAGAAATTCTTTCTTTCTTTTTTTTTAGAACACTGGTCTAGACCTATACTACCTAAGATTTCTGCTATGTGGATGTTCTCAAATTTATATAACCAATGCTCATTCTTGGGCAGTAAGTGTCAGAGGATTTCAAATTTCCCTTTACTAGAAATGCCATGATGCACATCGCTTTTTTAAAGTATTAGATTAGAGTCTTCAAGGCTCCCGATACTCTCAAATCATGCCTGCAGCAGCATGGCTCAGATTAAAACGATGCTGAATTTGAACCAGTTTGCACCTGTATTGTTTAGCTGCATTGTGACATATAAAAGGAGAATTGCATTCCTTCCTTCTTCTGGTTGAATGGCTACTGTACATATACATGGTGGGCCAGACCAGAGACTGATCCTTTTCAGAAGACTAGAAGGATAAAAGGCAGGCTCTTGAATTCCTCAAGGATCAAATGCTCTTGGTATGGAAATCTAATGGGAAGACATATGGTCTGAGGTCTTAGTGAAAACTGCATGCTCCCAGAGCCCTAACATCTTCCATCTTTGGAGCCATTTGTGAGAGTACAAAGACTGCAGAACCAACAATGGAGCCCTTAGTAGGTTTCAGTTCTATGAAGCACTTCCCAAAAAGTTATGAAAGAATCTTTGTCCTGTTCTTACTATATTGTTTGCATATTCAAGGGAAAAAGGCAGGAAATGTAATGTTATGATCTTCAAACTCTAGCATTTTAGTAAAACAGAATCAGGTGGCAGTAAGTGTTGGCAGGTGAAAGATATGTTCAGTATATCAAGACAGGTATTTTTGGAAAAAAATTCTGGCTCATATTCACAGAAAAAATGGCAAGTGACGGTTTTGAAATACATATTAAAGTACTGGGTAGTCTTGGCCACAGCATACTCTGATAGATACCATCTCCCTCTGAGTCTTTGTTAATAAGTGTATGAAATTCCATGAGTGTAGGGCGAGTGAGTCCATACACTGCTAGATTTATATTTTACCTTTAATCTTCTCTATTCTTGTGGTTATTTTGAAACAGTACCATTAGCTCTGTGGTGAACTATTCAAGAGATGCTGTGTGCTAGTACAAAGACAGAATGTATTTTAGACATGCATTCTGTTGTTTTTTTTTCCTTATAATGTAGTTACCTCAGATGACAGTGGCTAGGAATTTCACCAACAGTTTGAAACATCAGCGGTAATTCTACAGTATAAAAAAATAAAAATGCACTGCTCATCAAATGTGATATAGAAAAAGATCTGCAAATTGCACTTTTCATCTGAAGACGAGGTTGATCCTGAAGGCCTGGGTGGCTTACAAGTGACAGGGCTATGATTTGGGCTGGTTCTTATGTAGAAATGTCTAAACTCTCTTTCTTTATTCATTTATCTGAAATGAGCAGAATATGAGCCACTTTTCAATGAACTGAATGTAAACAACCAACCCAAATAGGATCAGTTGCCCAGTTACTCTCTTGTCCCTCCCATGCCTGCTGCTGGTCAGATGTTGTGCTTGGCATGGTCAGGTTGTGCTTTGCTGATGCCAGACAGGAAGTGGGCTGGGAAAAAGAAGATCTGATAGACCACTGCATTGTTGGCGTCCTTGGTATGAAAAGGGGTCAATGAACTCCATCAGTGACATGATCAATGACCAGAGGTCATTGGGTGGCTAGCTGCACATGTGCAGATGTGGCCAGTGGCAAATTCCAAGGGAAAACATTTTTGTAGTTGTTTGTTCTTTTTTAAAATCAAAATAAGATTTCATCATTCATATTTCATATACAAAAGAGTTTTCAGTCCCCCACCTAAACATTTTTGGTGCAAATTAGCCTTATTTATTAAGAGTATATGTCAATAAGACAAACACAGTGCCAAGTATTTGTCCCAAATTTAAATATTGCCTTATAGATAAATAAAGTTTTATGAAATAAAGAAGTAAGTTATGCATGCCTCTGTAATAGCTGACCTGGAAGGCCAAATGTGGAGCAGCAAGAACAGTTAGCATAGAACTAATTGTGCAAGAATTCCAGTGATAATTTACTCCTGGGTAGCACTCCACCTTAAGGACCTGAGCACCAGGTATATTCTCAATTAGGAGCCTGGCTGCACGGGAATGGAGAGGTTGAATTTTGGATGCTGGGATATCTCTGTAGCACTTAGAAAGGACCCTGGGATCTAGGACACCCAATAGGTATTTATAGTGATAATCTTTGAAACCATATTCTAAGAGGATACTATTAACTCCACTCAGCAGATGAGACAATACAAGGCTCGGGTTATGTTTCAAAGAGTATCCTAGAACTGCTAGGTCTGGAGTGATGAAACCTAGGCTGCTTTAAGTCCACCTCTAAATCTTTTCTTCGCAATAAAATCAAAGGTGTGTATGAACCCTTATGCGCCTCAGGGAAGTGCTCAGCCACTGAGCTAAATTCCCTCCTTTCCACCTCCTTTTACTTTTACTTTTAATACAGAGTTTAACTAAGTCACCCAGACTGGCCTCAAAGAAACCATCTAAGTCTAAGCAGACCTTGAACTTTTGATCCTTCTACCTCAGTCCCAAGTAGCTGGAATTATAGGACCATGTGACCAGACCTGTTCCTGAAATGCATTTTAGAGAGACATCTGAGTTGAAGATTTGGTAAGTCTATGATAGAGATTATGGAAATTATCTTCCAACAGACCAAATTATTTTAGCTCAGGCTCATAAGAACCCACAAGGTTTTTGTTGTAGAAGAAAAGAATAATTTTGTTGTTGTTCCTGTAGCACACACTATCACCTCACTAACAGTAAACAATAAAGCCAGTGAGCAGAACGCAATAACACAGTGTTGTGATGGCAGTTATGAGTAGGTGGAAGAAAAATGGAGAATGATCTATTTCCTAAACATGAGTAATCACTGAAACTCCATAGTGTTCTCAAGTAGATGTAGATGCATTTTGGAGAAAGAAACATGGAGATAGTTTGGTCAACAACTCTGAATAATTGCACCGGATTGTTTTTTGCACTTGTTACTATGATTTGATGTGATTTGTTCCCCCCAAGGCTCATGTGTTGGGAGATATGGTCTTTCATATCAGAAAGCAGGGGCAATGGAACTTTAAGAGGTGGAGACACCAAAAATTCCTCATGTCACTGGAGTCATGCTTTTGGAAGGGTTTTGGAAACTCCAACCTTTCTGTACAGAAATGTGGTTTCTTTTATTCACTTACACTTCAGCTTGAGGTGTCACCTAACATGATGTTATCGACAGGGTTGGATGTCCAGGTCTATGGGCTAAATCTACCTCTTTGCTTTATAAAACTTACCTGCTTTAGGTAATTCACTATAGCAGAGAAAAGAGACTCATACAGTTGTTAGTGAACAACTTGTGAGTGACTGAAGTTTGACTTGTTTCAGAGTCCTGTGAGGACTGCCAAACAAGTTAACACTTTATCTGGACAATATAGAAACTCTGTCTTAGAATACACTGGTCCAAGATATAGAAATTATTATGCAACAAACTCTGTCATCCACTGTTGTATTTGGAAGCCTGTATCCCAAATAAGAAAGCATGAGTATTTCATGGGCTATTGCATCTGTGTGTTTTCTTAGGGTTTGGATTAGTGCCCTGCGGTGCAGCAGAGTAACTTCTGCCACGAACTGATCAACATCATGTGGCAAAGTTCTAACACTGAGTGGATACATGTGGTAGAGTCTTCTTTACACAGAACAGTCCTCAGACCCAACGGAGATATAGATAGACAGAAGACACACGATTTCTGTGGTATGTGTCGAGTGAAGAGATGGAGGAGGGAAAAGAGTGTTTACCGAAGATGCTCAAAGGAATAATGCGATGTAGTTATGCAGGGCAATTAGAAAGCTGGCCTGTGGGACCTAGAGTGGGCCAATCGCCCCCTTTTCAAACACTGCAGGTGGGAGTCTTGCACACTCTGAATCTGAAAATCATTCTTCACAGAATAATGGGATGGGATGACTTAGTGCTTGTCAAACTTCTGTCAGAAAGGTTAAGGTTGTGAGTTTGGTTTGCAAATATATCAGGACTGAGTGATCTATGGTTAGGTATAAAAGACACTAATACGAGATACTTTTAGGGACCCTCAAAATATTAATGCTTTTAAGGCCAGAATAAAAAGACCAAACTTCAGAGTTGAAGATTATGTTCCTTTTCACCCACACAGTTAGATAGCACACACCAACAGAGGGAAAGCCTCAAGACTAGAAAATGACCAAGACCTAAAACACTCAGACCAAGACCTTGACACAGCTACTGGATTTAAAACAAAACTTTTTTTTCCTCATTCGATTCACGTTTCCTTAAATATGTCCAAAAAGAAACTATTTAAGTTTTAGAGATGGAATATCTCTTCCATAAAGAGAAATTAACCATAAAAACAAATATAATAACAACGAATCAACCTAAGGTGTCCACCAGTCATGCTTGCTTGACTGAGACCTTGGTTAGGAGGCCTCATATATGTTAAATAGGGATGCTAAGTGTGAGAGGGGCATTAAAGACACATTAACAGGAAGTGAGACTTTGCTAATAGAATCAAAAGGACAGCGAACAGGGAATTATCTTTGGCTACCTGGTTTGTAAAGTTTAATGACAGAGCTCTGTAATATGCAGCTTCTCTTGCATAGTCCTAGAGTTACAGCTATAATTAGGATCCTGAAGTCCTCCAATGGCACAGGTGTTAAAGGCCTGATTCCTGGTTTGGAGGTGTTAGGACACGGTAGAAACTTGAAGAAGTGGGATCTGATGGGGGTTATTAAACTCACCAAGAGTGTGCACTCGTAAGACACTGCAGAAACCTGGTCTCCTTTTCCTCCTGTGTTTCATTTCTTGGCCATAAGTATGTTAGTGGCTTTGCTCTGCCTCACATCCCTGCCAAGCACAGCAGGGCCAGCTAATTATGGAGCGATACTCCAAAACTAAGAGCCAAAGTCAACCTTTCTCTTTTAAGTTGATTATCTCGGAAGTTTGTTAGAGTAACCATGAATCGATTGACACAAGTACACCATGCATACGCTAGGACACACTACAATGGATTGTTGATAAGTTCTTGTTGTACTTTCTCACTACCAGATTGTTTGTGAATGGTCGGCTTTTGCCAGAAATATGGAGAGGTGTGCAAGTAGCTAGTTAAGGTACTGATGTAGGAAGAATGTTCTATTATTTAGCAGTATTAAAGAAGCAGGTCTACACTGCACATGGCTATGGATGGCAAGACCTTTATGACTATCTGTGATGGCAACCAGCAACCTATAAACAAAAAGAAGTCAAAAAAAAAAAAAAAAAAAAAAAAAAAAAAAAAAAAAACCAAACTCTATCATTGACTCAGAGAAGGACAAAGCTACACATGATGGCACAAAATCAGGGGAAGAGAGACGATGGACTTGAGGACATCTCATTTTATGTCCCAGAACTGACAGGTAGTCAGAGCACTCAAAACCGAAGATAAAAAATAAGATTTGGAGAATGCCCTCTGCCATTTTCCTAGTCATCCTCTTCTCTGAATCACCCCAGCCCCCATAGGGGAGTACTTCACTCTTACCGTGTGGACACTATGTAAAAGTTATTTCTTCATTGGAAGCAAAGCCAGCTTTAGAATGTGAAGCATGAGCAGCTTAGTTCAGTAATAAAGGTAGGCACCCCAGTGTCTACTTCTGTGCAATAGGAGGTCCAGGGCAGGTTCCACGCAGTTCTCCCAGCTGTGGGTACCTGAGTTACCAGGTAAGTGTGTTCCTCTGGGGTGTTAGGGTATCTGTTTTTCTTACATCTCTATGACAAGAGGATTACAAATCGGAGGATGTCTCTATATACATGTTCGTGAACATCCCTTTGTGTGTACATGTGTCAGTGTGCACCTGGGTGCCTGGGTGCCCCAGACTGAGGGCACATGCAGATGTGTGATTGACCCTGCCTGGGGGGAATAGGCTGAGGGGGTCCCTAATGTCCATCAGGTTTAGAGGTCCAGCAAAAATAAAACAGTGGAAAACCTGCCGCAGTGCATAAAAACACTGCACAATCCCATTACAGCTTGAATTTTCTTTTATTACCTTGGTCACTTACATGCAAAGAAAAGGGGGGGGATTAAACTGAGAAATCTTTGTTTGATAATAAAACAAGAAGGAACTCCCAGGCTTAAAAGTAAAGTCATATAATTTGAAGTGACAGAAAGGGTAACATCATAAAAATGCACATCATAAAAAAGCACATGGAGGGACCCACGGCTCCAGATGCACATGTAGCAGAAAATGCCTTATCTGGAATCAGTGGGTGAGGGAGGCCCTTGGTCCTGTGCATGCTCAGTGCCCCAGTGTGGGGGAATGCCAGGGCGGTGAGGTGGGAGTGGGTGGGTTGGGGAGCACCCTCATAGAAGCAGGTGGATGAGATAGGGGGGTTTGTGGAGGGGAAACTGGGAAGGGGGATAACATTTGAAGTGTAAATAAAAATAACCAATAAAAAATAAATAAATGAAAACACAATGCTGGCTGATTCACTGTCCCTTGGAATGAAAGCCCAGTGTTGGGGGAGGGCAGCTGAAATTCTTGGGGCCACTGTGAATTCAGAATGAGTGGGGCACAGCTCCTCTTCCAGGAGTATGGAAACAAGACCCTAGATAGCTTGCAAACCAACTGGTGAAGGTCCAATTGTGTGAACGGAAGTTTTCAGGGTAGGGGTGGGGGTGGGGTTAGAGAGGCACACATGTGTTAAAGACTCTACGAGGCTGACTGACTGATAAGAGCTTTTGTGATTGTGGAGAGCTGAAGTCCATTTATCTTAGGATTTATCTTAGGTACTCTTCATTATTCACATTTGCATTTGCCCCAATACTCTTGTGATAGTCAAGTGCAATCCCTTTTGGAAAGAACAAATAAAGGGCCAGAGTTTACCTACCCAAATGTTATCACAAAATACCTTCATTCATGACTTCATTTTGGACATGGTATTTGGGGTAACCTGAATTGGTATTTCTGGGCTGTCATCCTGCATATCTGGCTCCAGCAAAAGCTTTTACTTATTCTCTCTGAGGTAAGGGAGACTGTGTTCTCCCAGGGGCAGTAGCAAACCTGAAATCTTATGTCTAGTTCTGACTTTTGTTTTATTCTGAAATTGTCACTAATTTTATCAGCTGGCTAATTCAAGGTGTGCCACCCCCCAAGAGGCATCCTTCACAATGGATCCAGTTTCAGTTACTATGGTCTCTGTTTCTCTAAAAGTTTCGTGACACTTCCTTTTGTCATGTGTTTCCCTTTCCCAGAGCTGGAGGAACACAACGTCGAACCTTTCTTTTTTTGACGGTGTCTTTGTGGCATGGTGTTTGCCATCTGTTCCTGCTGACTGTGATGTCAAGTTAAAGGACTTACATAAGAGCAACCTCCTGTTGACAATGAGATGAGAAACTGTGACCCAAGGTCAAAAAACATAGGTTCAGGTGGAACCAACACAAGCATCAGAATGTTCCAGGCATTTAGCTGTGACATCAGTCCCAACAACTCCTAGGATGTGGCTTTAATCACTAGAACTAAAGAGTGTCACACATTAAACAAAGACATGCATGTTTTTGCATCATGGAAGCAATTATACCAGGACAGTAACAAACTAGAAGGGCTGTTAGAAGAGACACATTTACAAGTATTTTTAACTTGACTTGAAGATAGTAAGTTCCTTTTGCTGACTCTTCCTAATAACTGTGCTGAGGGGCTTCCACGAGGTGCTGAGGGGCTATGGCGTTATATTGCAAGGTAACACTGTACTGTGCATAACTTTCCTTATTTACAACCCAGCATCTTGTAGACCAATAATTATATGGATTTTCTTTCTTTCTCTTTTTCTTTCTGTGAATGGATGCCAGCCATAGTGCACAGTGCAGTGTAAAATGTTAGTGGAATTTTCAGTGGCCTAGCTTTCACTTCTTCTGGGCACATTTCACAGTTAGTACTGGTAATTCTCACAGCCTAGCACCTCTAATTGCTACCCTTAGACAGAAAGCGATGAGTGTCACACAAGCATGGGCAACATGGTGCGGGGTCCTCAGACCTCTGCTCTTACTCTGGTGGATTGAGGAAACACTTCACACAGCAGCAGACCCCTGAGCTGGGTTTCTCCAAGGGCTTCAGGGATGACACACAGAAGAATGAGTAAGGGAAGGAACTGGTTGACAAGAGCAAATATAAGTCATTGTGAGGACATGGCACAGTCTGCCAAGGGATGCTACCCCTGTATAAGCTCAGAACGCATGAGCGCAGTAACTGATTAAGGCAGCTCTAAGATGAATCTTGAAGGATTTTTTTTTCATGCATTGTGCCAAGTCCTTTTTTTCCTCCATAAGCCCAAATATCTGCTGTAGAATTTAAAGTATATACAGATAAGGGAAACCAAGTGGATATCAATAATAGGAAGTCCAACCTAGAGGCAGAGTGCCGGAAGGGACAAGGAGAAGAGGAACTTACGTGCCATGATGTGTCCCTCTCTGAGCCAAACCTGGTGAGTGTTCGCCTAAGGAAGGGACTTAGTTCTGAGGGCTTTCTCCTTGGTCCCCTCCGAAGCCTCGTACAACATCTTCCCTAACATCCTGTCTCCTTACCTACAACTCCCTTTTTGGTTCTTCCCTCCTTAATCTAAATAATATATGCAACACAAAGCAAGCAAGCAAGCAAGCAAACAAAGAAAAGATAAAAAACTGCTGGTCTATAACTTTGGCTAATATCTGTTTAAGCACATGAAAATGAGATTTTCCCTATCTCTCTATGTCTATAATACTTCCCTCACTTATTTCCCTCACATATTTATGTGCATCAATTATACACATAAATATGGTATACATAAAAATAAGAATAGCTCCCATCCACTGAGCTGATATATGGGAGTTTAGAGTAGATAATTTCTACTCTGATCTTATTTCATTCACGTGAAAAATTCCTGTTATGGTGGTTATTTTAGCCTTCATTTTCTACTTGAGGGACAGAGGATCAAGGATTGGCTTGTTAAAGAGAGTGTAGAATTTCACACATTTTCCAGCCAGTGCTTATCCAGATCTCTCTAACTCCCAAGCCCAGGCTTTCAACTGATATACATATGTCACGTGTTCTTCTGTTCATTCACTTGTTCATCCACTCACTTAGTAAATATTATACCGATGGTGCTTATTATAATCCCAGGTACTTAAAAGAGAAACTCAGAACATAGTAGGTGAAGATTCTTATTGGTCAGCTGTCACTGGGGATGCCTTTTAATTAGCCAAATATAATCCTGAAGTCTTTCACCTTGGAAAAGATCTAATTCATTAGGGTAGCTTTCATGAGTTCCTGTGATAAAACTGGCTTATGCAATGCCTACCAATAATGATTGATCTTGTGAATTTCTTTGCTGTATGCTAGGGGATGTTCACATAGATTAAAAATCCCATTTGTTTCTCACAATAAGCCTCAGCTATAATCGTTATTACCGTCATAATTCCATTTTAAATAAAATAATGCAAAAAGAATTTAGGAAAATAATGCTCAGGTTTACCCAAGGGAAGGTGCTGGATTTGAGCTCAGATTCAGGCAGTGTGCAGTTTGCTCTATCGTCTGTGGGACACCAGGGAACATGAGGGGATAATAGTCAATGGCAGACCTTGTATTAAGGAAAGATAGTTTTCCTTGCCATGTATGTGCCGGAGAGAAGGAACCTGTAGCCTTGCCTTATCTATTCAGGCTGGCAAGGTTGCCAGGGGCTCAGGACCATTGAGTTTCTGTATTTGAACATAAGAACATTCTTGATGCCCCTACAGGGAAGCAAATCTCATGGTGCAACATCCTTTCAGTAAAGAGGGAGGGTGAGAATGACCCCAGGACATCACCACAGAGAAGTGCTCAGCCATGGTTGAGCCTTTGTCTCTTCAAAGGCCTGTTCTCTTTGCAAGCATTTTGTATGAATGGCAAGGAGAGTACAGATGAGGGACAGCAAGGAGACATCGTAGAGATGGAAGGCGTAGGGGAACTGAATAGTCCTTAACTGATGTGAACACTCCAATACTTCCTTCAAGGTCCTGATGAAATACGTTGAGTAGACAACCAAACAAAGAAGTGAATTGTTGAGAAAGGAAGGCCAACACACTCAGTCACACACAAAACACAACAACACGTGTCTGTGATTTCTCAGAAATTACTTTCTGGGCAGAGCTGACTCATCAGATGTATCAGCATCCTCTGGTGTCAGGGTTTGGCTCTAAGAAGATGAATTCGATCACTGGATTCCATTCTCTAACATCTATCTAGCTACTTTCAAGTGAGCTGCCATTCTCAGGGTGGGATCCAACCTATGTTTCAGATCAATTTATTGCTCTGGACTAACAGCTGTCACTTAAAGACTTCAGGTTGTCATGTGCTTTAGGTTGAACAATCTGACTGTATATTTGGAATCTTCTCTTTGCTCTATAACTCACATGGTCACCTTCTGTCCATCGATGTTTTGCTCACATTTCTCACAATGTGAAACATTGGACTTAACATTAACAGAGGATATGTGGGCACTTTCAAACTGATGGCTTTCAAGTTGATAATTTATTTTCTCTGTTCTATCCCACTGTTCTAAGACTTTAGATGGTGGGACCTCAAGTTAGAAGCTGCCCAAGGCTCTGAGTTATAACCTGAAAGGGAACAGCCCTGAGAGTCCTGTGGACTGCTGAAGACTTTTGTGTGAGTGAGGAGTAAACTGTGTAGCGTTGATGTATGGAGAGTTCAGTGCACACCATTTTACCTCAGGATAAACTGGCCTAGCCTGACTAAAGCAAGTCCATCATGCCAAACTTGCCCTAAAAGTATTATGCCCTGTTTTGATTTGTGTTGTGTGCCGATATGATGATACTGGCAATTTTATATCAATCCATAATTGTGAGCCTATAAATGGATCAGTAATATTCTACATAGTACTATAATCAGCCCGAGGAAAGGTGTCCTTGATATACTGGGGGTGGGGCCACTTTAAGAATATATTAAATGAAGTAGACTACAGCATACACAGCTTTTGTTGGAGGAATTTCTAAGTCTCATGCCCTTAAGCAAATCTTATTTTCATTAGTTTTTATTAGAATCCCACCTGCAATTCATGAGAAATAAAAAAAAACATAAATTTCTGAGTGCAACATATACTGAGTATAAAAATACATTTAGTTTTAAGGGGTAAAATTTATAATTGTGTATTATAGAAAAGGGGAAATGTTGTACTCCAAATTGTAGTCATATAGGACTAAATCACCAAATAAAAGCTACGCACGTACAAAGTATAGAGAAAAATTAATTTTTGCCATTAACAGTAAGATGCTTCCATCGTTGTTTGTAATGCCATAGCTGTCTGTCACAGCATGGCTGTAAGCTTTCTTGAGATTCGAAAGATGCGTCTTCACCAAGTCCTCAAGTACGATGATTTCAAATGCTTTTAATTTAGCCTGTTTACGATCAAATAAATGTTATTTTGATTGACTGGCAAACAACTCCGAGCAGCAATAAGCACAATTATGTTTGACATGGAGACATTAGAAAAATCTATAACCCAAACCTTTAAAGCCTGATTTCAAATGTCAGATCTGACTTATGAGAACCAGTTATAATCCTGCTTCATGCAAAAAGCATTAGGTTAATCTGGAGGAAAGGACTGTTGCCAAGCATACCCTGGCATAATTAATCAAGGATATTTCAGAAACGGATCGTCTCCAAGAGATTATTGATTTGCTGTCACGATGAGGTTTTCTCGTGGCTGTGCTGGCGCTCTGGAGCTAGGACGCACTGGCATGCGTTTTCCCGTCACTAAGCCTTGATCTGTCCTCCTGGACTCCTGCCTTCCTTGTGCTGACATCTGCAAACACTCACTCTTGACAGCCTCATGCCCGAGTGTGGTGGCTTCCAAGTTGACTAGGATTAGTTCAGAAGGGTTTTTGGACTAGTCTGAATGTAATTGAAAGCAGAGAGTCGTGAGTCTCGAGAGAGTAACATGCACCCTCAAATGGCATCATATTCACAGAGAATGTGCATGTCCATATACAGTCATGTTCACATACACACATATGCACTTACACACACACACATACACACACACACACACACAAGCATATACCAGTGTGACGATATATAGTTAGTGCATGTACATGTATACTCATTCACACACAAGCACACAACTATGCATATACATACCTGTGCCTACATGTGCAAACATACATGTACCCATCCATGCACATACAATCACAACCCATTATATCTTTGAAAAAACATATAAACACACATGCACACATAATTCAAAGCATAACACATACCTCATGCTTACTTATGTAGCAAGTATATATCTATCCACACATATTCACTAAAAATACACGCATGCTTATGAACATGAGCACACAACTGTGTGCACATGCAAGCATATGTGTATAAGCATATAGTCACATATGCAAAGACATATACATACAAGCACATGTTCATACAAATGCACATATACATATTAGCACCCTTAAACGCAGAAGGTTTCGCTTTTAGTCTTCAAGAACATTTCTAACACATATTAGACAAACTAGTAAGCTTCCAGAAGACCAATGATTGTTCACAAAGTCAACCTAAATCCATAATCAAAACATGGATCCAGTAGCCAAGGCCCCCAGATAGTCACCTTCACACCCCTTTATGTCACAACCAATTTCCCCAAAGAGAATCCATATTCTAACTTCAAAGAATGTGCAAATCAGTCTCATGTGACCTTAGCATTTTTAGGAACAGAATTTTCCATGCATCTCGATTTTGCCCATTACAATGCCTGAAACTCAAGACTCATCCTCCCTGCTGAAGAGTGAACTGAAGCTCCCAGAAAAAGCCACACCCAGGTTAAAAATTCTTTTAGGCTGATTGACTGGGTTCATGACTGTGGGGAGTTGGACTGTTAAAGATCCAGAGCCAAATTATCTCCAGCTATCTTTAGTTCCTTTAACAGCCATTCACTGCCTACCTCCTTGTGGAGCCTACCATCCTTTTGTCAGATTCAAGACTTTGAAATGTACTAACTAAACCAATCACCATTTCCACCAACCAACAGGGAGAAGGTTATCAGCCAGTACCTTAAGCCTATAGCAGATTTCCCACTTTGCTGTAATTAACCAATGTGCCATGTCTCCACCCTGTATTTGAAATGCACCTTGACTTATGACTTCCTTTTGTTCCGTAACTATAAATCTGCATGACACCATTTCCACATTGGAATGGTTTTGGGGGGCAACCTGAATCTGTGTTCCTGAGCCATGGCCACCCACTTGGCTCAAGAACAAGCTGTCTCTTATTCCTGTGAGGAAAGAGCTGTGTTTTATGTCAACTATCTCCTGCCTTTGTGTGACTACAAAGTAATTTATGAGTCTGTTCTGTCTTTAATGACATCATTCTTCTCTCCACGCCTGCGCATTCAGGAAGAACGCATCTGTATCTGCTCTTGTGCATTCTTCCTTTGGTGACCGTTAGGGTCAAGCCATTTCCTCTGGGCCTTACTTGACCATCACCTTGCTGAATCACAGGTTCCTGAAGTGGCCTACAGAATACTGGGATCCTTAGTTAGGGCCATGAAATAAACAGGATAATACAGTGATAACTAGATTGTGGTAATGCTAAGTCACCTACCCTACAGCATACTGGGATCCTTAGTTATGAGGATCAAATAAACAGGATAAAGCAGTGATCACAGTAATAATAGTAATGGGGCTTTTAGCAATCTCTTCTAGAAAGAGTTGGAGTGTTGCTGGACCGACCCCTCAGACTCCAGGACCCACTGTACAACCCCAGCTCCCACAGTTGGATATGATTGATTTAAGGGGATTTGAAAGGAAGCATTCAGAGGGTGGTAGATTAACAGAAGGCAGGACTTCAGGAATGTAGCTCTTGTGACGTCATCAGCCATGCTGGGTGGGAGTTTCCAGTGTTGTACCTATCTCTGAGTCACCCAGCAGTCTCTAAGCAACCTATTGCCCATGGCCTACAGATAGTTCAGTAAATCCACTGACCTGTTGCTGGTGTCAGGAATTACTACCTTTCTCCAGGGAAGCTAGAGTAACAGCAAACTTGTCTGTGCATTTTCTTGAATGTATGCTGGGCTGCTGAGTCACCTGTCATGATCCAAGACCCTTGCCTTCAAAACCCAAGTAAAACAAAGATCTTCGAAAAGCCACATGACCATTTCCCTCCCTTCTGAGGACTGTGAGGTTCATTTGTTCCATGCCTTTGCTGGCACTAACCTTTTTTTTTTTTTTTTTTTTATTTCAGTGGTTCTCATATCTGTCTTTAAAATTGCAAGGTTACTTTTGTAGGTCATCCATCAGGTTCTTTGGGAAGGTAGCTCTGAGATGAAAATCAGCATGCAGTAGTTTCTGGAGAACTACCACCTTTCAGATGAAAATTAGCATGCAGTAGCTTCTGGAGAACTACCACCTTTCAGATGGAAAAGAAGGGCCAGGAAGCAAGGACAACATGGGCTTTCTATAGCAACAAAGGCCCAAGGCAGCCTATCAGGGGCTGTGAAGTGGCGATCACTCTCCACAGTTAACACACTGGTGTGCATGGCCCAGGCCTTTAGACTGTCATCATGAACTAGTTATAGGATCTAGGCTGCTATAGGAAGGACAGCCTGGCCTTTAGTGGGTGCTGCTCTTCATATGGTTCATGAAGGGAGTTTAGGCAGAGGGTGGAAACCTATAGCACTCTCATCATTGAGGAAGTAAGTTGTTTGATCCCCAAATAGAACCCTAAATGGCATAGCGTAGCAATCTACCAAACATGGTTAATTCTATACTAAGTGATACAGCTGGTTTGAATCTCTGCTTGTAAAATCCACAGACTGAAACCTACAGTGAGGAGACTCGGACAGTCTCCAAGTGCACAGCAGGGGTAGGAGTGTGCCCACATTGCCTTTATGGGCATTTTTTGCTTTTAGGAGGGATGAAGCTGGTTAGTACATAGTAAAAGTCCTTGTTGATACCTACTGGATGCTGTTATCCTCTGCTGAATCCTCATACATGGTTCAACATGGCAAATAAGTCTTTTGACATGACACTGGATTGCCTGTCAGCCAGGGCCTAGCCTCTCTTTAAAGCTTATTAGATTTTCATAGCTATTTAACACCTTACGCAACTGAATAAGACACAGGCTAGACTGTCTACTTTTGAGCACTCTGGCATTGAGGTTCAACAGATAACGCCAGGCAAACAACATCAGAAGCTTAACACCCCACAAAGAGGTGCTTGTGGGCCTAAGGCTAGATGGAAGTGAACTTCTAGCTCTGCAATGGGAGTCCAAGCAACCAAATTTCATTTGCATTTCTCCACTATTCTTCATGACCTTAGCTTTTGCTAATTTACACACCTTTCAATATTTTAAGCATCTTTATTTTACAACACACACACACACACACATACACCCCGTCATAATCTTCTCCATTTTGCTGCATTATTCAAAACAATAGACTCTGTCAGCTTCAGAGCAGTTTGAGATCTGAAGCATGATGTACTTCAGTCTCAGGAGCTCAGCTAAATCACGAGAGCCAGGCATTCTCATTAGATTAAGCAGCCTGATCTGGGTGGAGGTAAATTTTCTACAATTATTAATTGATGATTTATAGTTTCCTATCCTCAAAGCTTAAGCATAGCTATGAATGCTTTTCTACAACTATTTTTGTTGCTCTCTATCTAGAAGGTAGGATCCTAATGAATGATTAAGTTAACAGGAACATCCCTAAGGTATACCTGGTGAAGGGAAAGCATGTTACTTCGCCCGGAAGGCTTCCTTATTCATGGAGACTGGATCTTGAAGTAAGGCAGAATAGAAGGGGAGGTAGATCAGAGAGCCTGCTCAACGGTTATGTGCACTTGCTCTTGCAACAGGCCACTGGTTCCAAGCACCCACTTCAGACAGCTCACAGTCAGCTGTAATCCCACTCCCTCATAGTGGTGGCACTGGTACCCTCTTCTGGCCTCTGCAGGCACCTACAAACATGCACACGTATTTACATCTAGACACACATACATGTGTGAATAAACTAAAAACAAAATAAAAAAAGACAGGGAAAATTAAGCTGACATGGGAATGAGAAAATGGTCTGCCTGAAGTCTCTATTCAGAGTCAGGAATACTGATGCATCCAACAATATCCACTATGAAGGTGGACTCTATAGAAATAATACTTTTATAATAATATTTTAAATAAATAACAGCAAACTAGGCTGAAAGGTGAAGAGTAGGTGACTTTGAGTTGAACCTTTCTTCTTGCAGTTTTCCGAGACTCTCACAAATGAGGATAGAAACTTTATTTATAGTCAAAACATATACTTGACTTCCTTCCCACCTACATATAATAAGGATCCCTGTAACCCGTCTAGCTGGATTCTTATTTTTTGAGCCTACAATGACTAGCATGCCTCAGAAACCAGGCCATGATGCCATTCAGGAAACAAACAAACAAGATAAACCACCACTAACAACGACAAAAAACAAAACAAGAAAGAAAAGAAAAAAAAGTTTCCTAGAAATCCCTTAAACATTGGAACTTCGAAGACACCAAAGTTGTGAACATGGCTGTTTCTGTGACACTGGAGGGCCTCTTTTGGGACGCCTACCTCCACATCTTGAATGTGCATTGTTCTTTTCCTAAGAACCACCCCCACCAAGTAACAGTCATGTATAAATCTATGGTAAAACCACTTCTTAATTAATTCCAGCTTTCCTTCATTCCGACTTGTACTGAAATCCTTGTCTATGGGAAGTCACAAATCCAGGCCTCACGTTAAAAGGTCCCTCAGCAGATCTCCCCCAGTCTCCTCACGAAGCTGCGTGTCCTGTGCGCACTGCGGAGGGCTTAAGAGCTGAGGTGTGCACACACTTCTCTCTCTACTGCCATTCTTGCTCCGGCCAGTGTACTTCTCTGACCTCATCTGTTCTCACTTTGATAGTTAAGAATCCGAGATATGTGGCAGGTATTTAAGAAGAGAGCGGGGCGAGCTGGGGGCTAACTTTGAGCCTTGAGAGTTATTGTAGTGTCAAGTCTCAGAAAAGGAGAAGTGGAGTAGAGAGCAGCCGCAGAAGAAACACTACTCAAGATGTTTCAGACGAGGAACATTATGGATTAGATGGAGCAGGCATAAGAGTTCCTAGATCATGGGTGTAATGAAAGAGAGTTAAGGAGTCTGGAAAGAGCAGCACACCATCCTATAGTGGTCAGCACTCTATGGATTATGAAAGAGAAACTTTCATAAGAGAAAGCATCAGTTGATTCAATAAATATGATAAATTCATGAAGATGATCTGAGAGTAGGGAATGACTAGGAGAAATAAGAGTGATTAAATATTAAGGAAAGACAAGCCATTGGACTCAGACAAGATGTGAACTCTGAGAACCCTTTTCTACACCCTAACTCACCAAGGATGGGGATCTGACCTTCAGTCCTTGCTTGAAGAATGTGTACAAAGATGTTGGAATCCTTCAGGCTTGTGCAAGCATGTTTTACAAACACAGACGAAGATGGGGAGAGGAGGGAGAGGAGGGGAGGGGGAGAGAGAGAGGGGAGGGAGGGAGTGGAGAGAGTAGAGAGAGGGGAGGGAGGGAGGGGTGGGAAAGGAGTAAGTGAAAGGTCAGAAAGCTTTCTGCCTCCCAGGTGAAAGGCTTGGGCTTAAGTGCTTTGAGCCCCTCTTGAGTTGGTTCTTGATTGTATTGTCCGTGATCAGCTGTTGGTTGCTTTTTCACCTTTACTGAGATATAATTGGCAGAGGGAAATTGAATACAATTTGATGTTTTGATAAATGTATACATTGTAAAAATGATTGTCCAAATCAGGCTAAACAACATATCCATCACTTCATGTAAGTGTTGGGGCAGTGTGTGTGTGTGCCCATGAGTGTGTGTGCACATATAAGTGCAGGATTCGATATCCTTGATTAACTCAGAGCAGGCCATCTTGGAGGACTTGTGTTTAACACGAGGTGACTAGGCCATATTCTTATTTTTATTTCCTTTTAATCCATCCCCTTCAGAGCATCATGGATAAGCAGGATTCTAAGTCAGAATAAAGCAAAGAAATTTCACTGAGTGACACTTAGCAGTCCCTGTCTTGGTGACACCTAATCCTCAGTAAAGCAAACCAAACGTGCATGCTAAGGCTGACGTTCACAGCCCCTCAGGGACAGATGGGAAGAGATCAACTCAGAATTAGCAGATACAAGTGGCTTCTTTTTGTTTGTTTGGTTGGTTAGTTGGTTTTGGTTTTGGTTTTTCAAGATAGGGTTTCTCTGTATAGCCCTGGCTGTCCTGGAACTCACTCTGTAGACCAGGCTGGCCTCAAACTCAGAAATCTGCCTGCCTCTGCCTCCCAAGTGCTGGGATTAAAGGCATCCACCACTGCCCCGCTATAAGTGTCTTCTTAATGCTTTTTTTTTCCTGGAGTGAAGGCATGGGTGGGGACTGACCCCGCAGACACATGGAGGATACAGAAAACACAACCCTGACTTTCTGTCACTGTAAGTTCACTGGGAGGGCAGAGGGATGCCTGGTCTTTTCTTCAGGTCTCTCAGAAATCCATCTCCTCCTAGTGAAGTAGATTGTATGCAGCCCTTGCCAAACTTAAATTGCATCCATGTTACAAAGGAAAGAGGCTTTAGCACATTCCTTTGGGGAATGGGAGCAATTTATTTTGTTTGTTTCTAATGGAGAGGGTTAGTTCCAGAATCTCACTGTGAGGTCTGAGAATGAGTTGGAGACTGCCAGGCAACAGGAGGGAGAGAGAGAGAAACAGAGTGATGAGTCTGTCTTGGACTTTATCAGGTGATAGAGACAGCAGGAGTATCCAGTTTTAAAGCCAAGGCATAAAGTACCATGCCTGAATTTACATCAGGAATACATTAAGCCCAATACTGTATGAATGGACATGCTTTCCTGATTCTATGATTTAGAAAATAGGGGAGAGGGAGAGAGCAAGTGTGTTTATATGATTGTGAGCATGAGTGAGAATAGGTGTGTGTACACATGTGTATTTATTTGCACATAGAAGCCAGAGATAGACAGGGGTGTCTCACTACATTACTCTCTGCCTTATTTTTTGAGGCAGGTTCTCCCACTGAACTTGAAGCTTACCAGTTTCGATAGGTGTCAGGCCATCAAGACTCCAGATCTGCCCATCTCTACCTCCCCTCGTGATTCTGGTTGTACATAGGTGCTGTAAATCCAGTTCTCATTGCTGAGGCAGCACACAGTTCACCAGCAGCCTCTACTGCTTTCCTAGCCTGGGTGATTGCTCTTGCTTTTCAAATTAACCCATCTCCACAACTCAGCACAATTGACTGTAGCAACTTTGGGGTGGTGTGGAGCAGGTATGTGTGTGTGTGTGTGTGTGTGTGTGTGTGTGTGTTGCTTTGCTTTTTTCTCTCTTTGCCACTCAGACAGTTCTGGGCTTGTGGCTTGCCTGCCTTTTGAGGAAAGAGAAAGAACATAAACGCAAATGACCAGGGTGATAATGTGAATCTGAAAAGACTTCGACTTCCTAGCATGAACTGGGGATTAGGAAACATCAACACAAGCTCTCATCTACTGGTCTCCCTGGAAAACTGATTTTATAATATAATTTACTTTTGAAGGCTGGGCTCTGTCTCCTCCTAGGAGAAGGGTCTTGTCACAGAAAGCAGAGAACACCAGCACACGGCTTCAAAGGTAACACGGGTGGTATAAATAAGAAAAACATCTCCCTTTCAGCCTTCCCAAGTCTATAATGAGACACTGGCAGCTTCAGTGATCTATGGCCGTTTTTTAGTTTCAGCAGAAAGCAGTATGCTTTGGGTCTTCAGAATACTGTTTGATAGCTTCACAGAAACCAATCAATAACATACAGGTAACATTTTCTGCAAGGCACATAAATCCTGGCCTAGGGAGACCAGCTGTTGTGAGATTCTGGATGGGCTCCAGTTTCCAACCAGGGAGTCTCAAGGAAATGATCCTGAATGTGGGGCTTTGTTTGGATTTCAATGGAATATAATCGGGTGACATCTGGTCCCCCACCTTGTGCTGGCTTGGCCACACTTCATCCGCCATGGCTCTGGGCACCTCCTGCAGGGTTTCCTGTGAGTGCCAAGCACCCGCGCCCTGCCAGTCGCCAGCTGTCAATCAGTTTTTCACAGTGGGGGACAAAAAGCAAACTTGGGGCCTTGAAGATGCCTGCTGGGAACAACTCATAAAAATGATCTTAAAATGTAATTTGGATCCCACTGCCCCACAAGTTACCGGACATTGGACAAAAGAGAATTTACAAAAATAACTGGCGGGAGGACAAAGGATCAGCGGAGAACAAGGAAAGGACCAGAAATGAGCAGTGTGGGGTACAAGCTGATGGAAAGAGAAAGGATGAGCATGAGAAGTAACGCATAGGAGTGGATAATAAACACACAGAGTGCACGCTCCCATCCAACAGCTATCATTTTCACACATGAATCCTCTGACTTCTAATAAACGCACACACTCACACAAGGCTGAGGTAGAACGCCTGTGGCTGTGGTCACTGGAGAGAGAATATAACACAACCGGGGGCTTGACAGCACATTTTCCCTATTACTCAGGATCTTAAACCCCATTCCAAGGACTGCCATTCAAGTTCTGGAAATCCATGGTAAAGAAAAAAATCATTGGTCTACGTAAAAGAAACGAACACAAGATAAAACACAGACTCCCTCAGCTACAGCAGCAAACATATTTCTCCGTGCTTTACACACTAGCAAAATTATATATATAAAAAGGTTATCTTAATTATCTCTGAGGAGTGAATGGTTCTTAAACTAAGATATGACTAATTATGGACTAACAAGATATTAAAAAATGTTTAGACACTGAAAAATAGTTATCCGATTTAGTTTTCATCGATCTTCCTCGTAAAACACTTTGAAATGAATGCACTTATAATATCAGCAAGTAGGAGCGTTGAGCTCTCCTGTTTTTGTTCATATCTGTGCACATAGGTGTGTGCCATGGAGCATGTGTGGAGGTCAGAGGGTGGCTTGTGGGACCCAATTCTCACCTTCCACCACATGAGTCCAAGGGACTGAACTCAGGTTTTGGGTGTTGGCAGTAAAAGCCTTTCCCTACTGAGCTTCCTTGTTGGCCCTGTTACATCATATACCTATATGTATACTTATTAGATGATTTTTTACTTCATGTGTACAACATCATTGGTAGTAGTATTATAGATTAACTAATAAAAGTTCATAAATACATTAGACCTACATAGGAAAATGAAGAAGAGAGCATTTTTAAAGAAACAAAAATATGAAGAAACAGGGCAGGACTTAGACTATTCACTGAGAAAAATCAGTAAGTGAGAGAGCAAATGGGAAAATTCTCAAAGCAAAAATAAACTAGGGTGAGAAGAAAAACCCAGTATCAGACACACAGAAAACAAACAAGAAACATTATCAGATTAAAGTGCTGCAATGTAATATAGGTCACCTTTCCTCCTAGAGATAACCGGTTAAAGGTTATTCTTCTTGTGATGCTAGCATAAGCCCAAATTGACCTTTCAACAGGTAAGAGTCCAGGACAACATGGCTCAGGGCACTTGCCCACGATGAATTTTCCCTTACATGTACAAAATCATAATCCGAAGAGTCATTACAAGTTCCAAGTGGGTCTCGTGCAACACCAGTGCCCTAATACATAGTCCGGTGGCTGCCAACCTGATTATTAGCGTCCCGCTTGTTTCTGATGTTTGTTTTGTAAGAAAATACTTCAGGATAGCCATGCAGATTTTTTTGATGAGGAACAGCAAAAGGAGAACACTAGGAAGGATTATAATAACTATTTATATTAAAACATTCTGAAAGAGTGACCACAAAGGCAAGACAGAAAAGTGCAAATTGCCTGACTTTTGTCTGTGGTTGCATTGCAACCATTCTCTGTCCCTAGACTGGTCCCCTGGGATACCCTAATGGAGTCATTAATTATTGTATGTTCACAATATCTACTTGCTAGATTATAAAGCTTAAAAAAAAAACATAAAGACGAGAAGGGAGCTGGGGATGGTGCAGTTGGTAAAGTGCTTGCTGTACAAGTGTAAGGACCCTGTTTCAAATCCCAGCACCTCTGAAAAAAGCTGCTTTGTCAGAGTGTGCCTTAAATGCCAGCATGCAGGGAACAAAGACTGGCAGACCCCTAGGGCTCGCTCTAGGGCTCGCTCGCAGCCAGCCTAGCTGAATCAGTGAACTGCAGGTTCAGTGAAAGACTTTACCTTAAGCTAAAAGAGTAATTGAAGAAGGCACTAAAGGCTGGTCTCTGTGTGTGCATGTATTCACACCTACACAAACACATGCAACCCACAGACACACCCATACAGCCACAGATACATACACATAGCCACACACCCTCACACATATATAGACACACACAGAGACACAGACAAACACACACACACACACACACACACACACATCCTTTTTACACACAGACACACATAGACTCACTCACACATAGACACACACAGACACACATACCTACACATACAGACTCATACACATATACACATATAGAAACACACAGAGACATATACACATATACTCACACACACACACATACAGAGACACACACCCACACACATACAGAGACGCACACATTTACACAGACACACACACTCATACATACTCATAACACACACAGAGACTCATACAGAGAGTGTATGAGTCATACTCTCATTCACATGCACACACACACACACAGATACACACTCACAGACACAGGCATACACACACACACACACACACACACACACACACAGATTCTTCAGTGTCCATGGTTGTAGTTGGCTCCCTCGTCTTCACCCATGTAAAATCCCTTCTCTCATTCTAGAAACCTGGCAGCTCCCCTACTTAAAACTTGTGTGTTTTCATGTAGTAAGTTAATATGCTTCTTGGCAATGGTTTCCTCCATTTACAGGCAATGGCTTCTCAGAATTCCCTCATTTTCGCTCTGTCCCCATTTTTCCTTGCAGCTTGAAAAAAAAATGACAAGATAAATTAGGGACCTCTTGTCTTCCAGCTCTCCCACAACCTGAGGAGGGGTTGTGAGTACGCCAGAGCCTCCCTGCTGCAAGCGATCCTTCCTGCCTCTCACATGCATGTGGAGACTTCACTTTTCTAAAGGGAGGGGTGCCTTGGAAATGATGTCACTGTGCTTTGACAGCATAAAATGTTTGATATTTCTTATGCTATTTGGATTGGGCAAGCCATTTGCCTTCCCCGGGCACAACTTAAATTCACAAGTGGATTTCATAAACAGATGCATTTACTAAGCAATATTAGGAAGAATGCTTTCTATTGCAAATGCTTCTATTACTTATTTCTCTCAACACTCGGGCTGCAGTGGTTGCTGATGGCCTTTTAGCAGCCATCCTTGGAGCACATCAAGCTATTGGATTTCTCAACAGCAGGGGATGTTAGAGGCTGTCCCTCAGAATTCACACTTGGTGAAAGATAGGCATTAGAAGAAACTGACCATAAGCTACCACTGTTTGCAGATTTCAGACTCTAAGGGTCATTGAACAACTTAAATTCATTGTACCAGAACCAAGGGGGTGGGGAAAGACCTTCAACAAGACCCTTAGCTTACCGCAAGGTTAGAGTTTTGGTTTAAGGTATCTTTGACTAGATTTCTTTTCTTCCCATGAATGGGGAGTTGTTGTTGGAAAGTAATTGCCTTTCTTCACATGTGGCATTTATAGATTGATGACTTGTAGTTTTGAATCTTGGATCCGGGTCCTTATTTCTCTAAGCAAGTGCTCTACCACTGAGCAACATCAACTCTATACTAAATAACTCAGAAAGTGGGATGGGGGGATAGAAAAATTATGATTTACAACCTGTGTATATTTTCCAAAAGCTAGCTCATTTTGCACTAAATTCTCATACTAACCAAAGCTGCTTTTGCCTGTTCAGGCCAAAGCCACCATTACTCACACACCTTGTGCAAACCCTGCCTCACAGGAGCTGGAAGGCAACGACACCCAAGAACTCCCCAGCTTCTTTCTCTCCTCCTCTTCAGGAACATCAATTGGGTTCCAGTGAAGTTCTGAGATTTGTGTCCAGGCTGAGTCTGTGTATTTGAAACTCTGAATTGTCTGAGAATTAAGATTCTCCTTTTCCCTTCTGCAGTGAAAAAAGTTGAAATCAAGAAGAAAGATCCTTTGTTGTTGTTGTTAAAGAGCAAAAAGAAGAAAGAGGGACTTGGGACATATCTAGGCAAAGACAAACTCTTCAATGACATGAAATTTGTGGAGAGTGGAAGGACTCTGAAATAAGTCCAGTGTTGGTATTTAACAGTATATTTATTAGCTTTGTGACCTTTGCCCAGATAGTTAACTTCCATATGCCTCAGTTTACACATCTATAAAATGGGGTTAAAAGGAGTGTGCTGGCTTTTTTGTTTTTCTTTTTGCCATCTTGAAACAAGCTAGTCATTGGAGAGGAGGGAGCCTCAAATGAGGCAATGCCTCCTTAAGATCAGGCTGTAGACAAGGCTGGGGGACATTTTCTTAATTAGTGATTGATGAAGAGGGCCCACCCCATTGTTGGTGGGGCTGCCTCCAGCTAGTTGCCCTGGGTTCTACAAGAAAGCAGACTGAGTAAACCACAGGGAGCAGTGTACCAGGCACGGCTGGCAGAGACAAGGGAACTGGTGGCCATCAAGAAGGTTCTTTAGGACAAAAGGTTCAAGAACCAAGAACTGCAGATTATGCATTGTAAGCTGGACCACTGCAATACTGTGAAGCTGTGGTACTTGTTCTACTCCAGTGGGGAGAAGAAAGATGAGCTGCATTTAAATCTGGTGCTGGAATACGTGCCGGAGTCGGTGTACCGAGTGGCCCTTCAGTTTACCAAGGCCAAGTTGATCATCCCTTTCATCTATGTGAAGGTGTACATATACCAGCTCTTCCGGAGCTTGGCCTACATCCACTCCTAAGGTGTGTGTCACCGTGACATCAAGCCCCAGAATTTGCTTGTGGACCCTGACACTGCTGTCCTCAAGCTCTGCGACTTTGGCAGTGCAAAGCAGTTGGTTCGGGTGGCAGCCCAACGTGTCCTACATCTCTTCTCGGTACTACGGTGCTTCAGAGTTCATCTTTGGGGCCACAGATTACACCTCATCCATCAATGTGGGCTGTGTACTGGCTGAGCTACTTCTCGGCCCGCCCATCTTCCCTGGGGACAGTGGGGTGGACCAGCTTGTGAAGATCATCAAGGTACTAGGAACGCCAACCAGGAAACAGATCTGAGAGATGAACCCTAACTATACAGAGTTCAAGTTCCCCCAGTTCAAAGCTCACCCCTGGCCAAAGGTGTTCAAACCTTGGACACCGCCTGAGGCCATTGCACTCTGCTCTAGCCTGCTGGAGTACATGCCATCCTCAAGGCTCTCCCCACTAGAGGCCTGTGCCCACAGCTTCTTTGATGAACTGCGGAGTCTCAGAAGCCAGCTCCCCAACAACCGCCCGCTTCCCCCCCACCCCCCCCCCCCCCCCCCCCCCGTTCAACTTCAGTCCTGGTGAACTGTCCATCGAACAATGCCATTCTCATTCCTCCTCACTTGAGGTCCCCAGCAGGCCCTGCTGCCCTCACCTCGTCCTCACAAGCTTTAATTGAGACTCAGACTGGCCCAGACTGGCAGGCACGCGATGCCACACCTTCCCTCACTAACTCTTCCTGAGGGTCCCACCGACTATCCCTCCATGTCCATCTGGGAAGGCCCAGTTGGGGCTGGGAAGGGGGCCACAGCCCATCAAGCTCCTGCCCTGGCTGGGCCCCTAGACTAGAGGGCACCTAGGCCTCCCTCACCAGCCTCACCTTTGTGGTGGGCTTTTAAAAGAGGATTTTAAGCCGGGCAGTGGTGGCGCACGCCTTTAATCCCAGCACTTGGGAGGCAGAGGCAGGCGGATT
>NW_022196902.1:6049123-6099260 GCF_008632895.1 Mastomys coucha
GTTCAATTAATTATTGGCATGAAAAAAAAAAAAAGCAACACTAACTCCTTCATGGATTTGCATCGGCTCTGACCTCCAGGCTCCTGCCCTGTTTGAGAGTTCCTGCCCCCATTGCCTTTGGTGAGGAACAGTGATGTGGCAAACCCTTTCTTCCCCACAATACTGTTGGTCACTATGTTTTCATCATGGCAAGAGAAACCTTAACTAAGACATGGAGTAACAATCGATCTCTTAGTTCTGTGTGGCACTACATTAGATTGTACTAGACATTCCTGAGAGGGACTTGCAGGGAGTGAGCACAGAATGTTTGTTTGTATTACCATCTTTTTATTGCTTCAGCTAGCCATTGCTGGATTCTTCGTTGTGATCACAGCACTCCAAAGAATTATTTTCCAGTGCTTTTGATATAGACTAGATATAACTGGCCCACATGGTCTCATGAAAGTATAGATGAATAAATGAATATGTAGATTAAGCTTACTGCTTCTCAAAAGAAAGCAGAAGAAGAAAATTCCAAGTATTTAAAAAATAATAATGTATTTATTTGTGTATATGTTGTATATGTGTACATGTTCATATGCATGTGCACACATGGGTGTCTTCATTAATAGCTTGATCTTTTATTATTATTTTTTTTAAGACAAGGTCTCTCCCTGAACTTGGAGGTCACTGAATCCAAAGCACAGGGGTAACAGGCATGCAGTGCCTCACCCATTTTTACCATCTCTGTTCAGGGTCTGAATTCAGGTCTTTGTGTTTAATTGACAATCCCTATGTCTCCAACTATTCAATAACTACACATCATAACTCTATGCACTGAACCAATGCAGTACGGTGGGATGGGGCATGGCGTCATAGGAAGTAGAAGACTCTTACTGTCTCTGCAGTTCAACTTTACCCTAAAGTTTATTGTAACTTTCATTTGGCCTCCAAGTCATACTTTCAAATTCTATAGTTCTGCAGCCTTCTACTGGCTCAAATAAAGTTAAATCCAAACTTAAATTCACAAACAGTTCTTTTGCTGCTTCACTATCTAAGCAACTGTTCAACTGAAACCCAAGGAATCATTTTTGATGTCCTTTTGGGTTGCTGGCCTGTAAATCTGTACACAGGAAACAGTGGGAGATATACTAGTTTTGGTGATGAGCATGTTAGAGCGATAGACATTTGTGATCTGATTCATAAGGAGTCTAGAGCATGGTACAGACTTCTCATGAAAGACAAAAAATGAAGCTGTTGGTATGGATATGATTTTCAGAAAGATTTTCAGTAAGACTCAAGAGGTTAGGGACAGAGAGGTGGATCAGGGGCTAAGAGTGCTTGCCGCTCTTCCGGAGGACTGAATGTTCATTCCCAGGACCTATGCCAAGCGGCTCAGAACCACCTGTAATTCCAGTTTCAGGAATCCAATGACCTGTAAGGGTCCAAGGGTGATGGGAAACCACACCTGGGAGACAACAAAACAACAAACAAACCAAAATCACAGACAGTGAAGGTAGATTTGGAGTGTAGCTTAGTTATGGACCACTGATTAGCATGTAAAAGAATCTGGGATGCAATTCAAAGCACTGCAAATAAGACAATGAACAGAACTGGACATCTAGCCTTGAACCTTCAGAAACTGCACGCTAATGACCGAAGGCCAGCTTGCAATAGGGATTCAGTAAAGAAAGGAGCCACGGAGATGAGAAGAGAGAGTGTGGTATAGGGGGTACCCATGGATGGAATAAAGAGAAAGAATGGTCCATGGTGCTCACTCAACACTGCTAAAAAGGCAAAATGAGGACGGAAGCATCTCTCGAAGTCTTGTTCAAATGGAGGTCAGAGACCTTGTCTGAGTCTATTACAGTTGATGCTGGGGACAGAAGACACAAGCGCAATGGCTCTTCTTAGTCTATACCATCCCTAACTCTTAGGTCTAGCCCTTGAAACCATTCAGCCACACTCCTCATATTCTTGTGAAGCAGAGGTTTCTCTTATGAACTAGAGTACCTCCGCCTCAGCTCCATGCTAGCTTCTCTCTCCATACTTTAAGTATGGCCCCTTTTGATTTTCTCTGCCATCTAAGACCATGAAAGACACATGCTAATGACCAGGAGCTGCTGGTTAAGAAGCACTGAAGAGAAGATTAAACTTTAAAAAAAAGTTTTACTGAATTCTCCAGAAGAGCGAGGATGAAAATGCAAGGTACTGAGTTCTTCAGTGCTAGCGACAGGAGCATGGTACCTCTTGAGTTCTGCCTGAGTAAGCACAGTTCTATTGATGTGTCTCAACGTGCTGGAAGTTGCTTTCAAGGAATGAAATGCCTGACTGGGCTCAAGCTTTTGTGAATCCCTCTAGCCAGACTCACTAGAGACCTGTCTTTCCTGAAGGAGAAACTTAGAGCCCCCATTCGCTAACATTTGTGTTGAAAATAATTAATGCTTCGGTCTCATAGGGGGAATGCCTGGTTTTGTCTTTGGGAAAAATTAAATTCAAATACTCTTAGGTCAAGTCAGAGAACCCTGGACATCAACATAACTTTTCTTATGTTTTTGTTTCTTATCTGCCGCATGTGGATAATAATATCATCCTTATTGGGTTGTTGTATTAAATTATATAAATCCATGCCTTGATTGATATCAAGTAGTCAATAGTTATCCGCTTCTTCCCCATCCTCCCTTCTTCTTTTCCTTATAAAATTCCAATTATAAAAAGAAGAACCACCACACAGCACTTAACATTGCAGCGATGAATATTTAGGTATGAAGTAATGAATATGTAGGACCTCAGCCGCTCATTAAAGCACACACTTTAAAAGTCATCTCCATCTGCAGATACCTCTAGGTGTAGGTGAGAATTAGAACACACGGAGGGGTTATCAAGGTTTATTCCAGTTGACAGGGCTTAAAAGCACGTGTGTGTGTGTGTGTGTGTGTGTGTGTGTGTGGCTAAAGAGGAACCCTGGCTTATAGTTCCCTGTTCTCATGACACTACCCAGAACCTTAAAAATGACTCCAGATACAAAGGCCCATGTGTTGTAAGTTATAGCAGCATATTAAAAACCCAGTTTACAAGGTCTTCAAAATTAGAGCAAACAACACGAAGCATGGCACCTTTGCTTCCTTGCTGGGCCTTCAGAGCTGGAAACCTTTCGAGAAACAAAATAGTAATGCAAACTTCATCCAAAAGGGGAAGTTCAAAAGCAGGCATAGGGCTGGATAAGTGGCTCAGCGATTTAAGAGCTGGCTGCTTCTGCAGAGGACCTGGCTTTGGTTCCTAGTGCCCACATGGTAGTTCACAACCATCCTTAACTCCAGTTCCAAAGGCTCTGAATACGTCTTCTATCTGTGAAAACATCAGATATGCACGTGGTACACACACATGCATGTAGGCAAACATAAAAAAAAAAAGCAGCTTTTAAAATAATCAAAAGCCTTTGAAAAACACTCTATGCTGAAGTATGAGAGTTCAAGAATGCTGACCTCTGTAGAAAGCATGCCAGGTGGTGCCTTTCTATAACCTCAGAACTCCAGACACAGAGGAATCAGGGATTTGAGGTCTTCCTTGGATACTTTTGAATTTGAGGTCAGCCTGGGCTACACAGGGTCTTGTCATGCAAACAAAACAAACAAAAAAAGACAAAGACCTTTGACACAATTCTTTCAAAAATAGCCAGTTATGGGCAAGTCATACATCTTAAATGTGTGGTTTTTGTCCCCTCTACTCACGTGCTTTTGGTGAAAATAAGACCAAAGGTTAAAATGTAATCAAAACCAATCATAAGATCTTAAGATTTACAGTCCCACCCTCTAGCTGTCCTAAAGAGAGAAAGAGGAGAATTATCTTAATGTTTCTATCTATTGTTGACACTTTTCTAAGAGTTTGTGGTAAAACAAAGCAGATAGGTTCCAGACACTTTTGTTTTTTTAAAAGAAAATGCAATTTTCCCCTTCTGATATTTTAGCATAAGCAAAGTGATAAACACACAGGGCCAGAATCTGCTACAAGCTGCAGATGAGATGGGGAATTTTATGTTGGTAGTTCATCTTAGAGGACTCTCCCTTCCTCTTCTCGTTCGGCTGTAACTATTCCATTTTTATTTGCTTGGCATCTGCAGAAGATTTTGTTTGGATTAAGAGCTCAATAACTCAGGCAGAAATTGAAAAAATCACTGTGCAAGAAAAATGGCTAAATCTATCAAAATTGAATTTATTGATGGCAAATAAAGATCCATTGTTTGGGTTTGAGATGTCAGCCAGTAGTCCCAGTGTACAATAAAACGGTGGCTTCAGAGATAAGCACACAAATGTACCCAACTAAAATGCAGCCTTGAAAAGACAGAAGTCAGCCGTGCGAGTAACTTTAGCCAAGCCAGAGCCTGCTTAGCATCTGAGATCAAATATGATAGGGTGCATTCAGGGTGCTATGGCTGATAAAAAAAAATGGGAATAATATTTAAACTAGCATTCATATTGAATTTCTTTGTTAAAGTGCCCTAACTTTTAATAGTACCCATTTCCCAGCTACTTGTCTTCATCCATACATTAGATGGGAGTAGAGCGTCTTATGGTACAGGAAGAGCCTCCATTCCAGTGCTTCCATAGGGCATTACAACTCTACTAATGGCTTTCCTAGAAGGAAAATCAAGAAATTCTTTACTATAGCTACACCATCCATCCATCCATGCAAATCAAATTGAAAAACAAAAAAAAAAAAACCTAACAGAATCAACTGGACAGCCCAGAGTCAACACTTAAGAACAGGAGGAAAGAACAACAACAACAACAACAACAGCAAACAACAACACAAAGAATAAAAGGAGGAGGGGAAGGAGGGGAAAGAAAAGCACTCCAGAGTTTGTTCTTCACGTTGTGCTTACATCTGACCAGACCCACCAGCAGGAAGTCCAGGGTTCGATTTCATCACATGACTGAGGAAGGTTCTAATTTAAATGGCTTGTTTTACGTTTCCCATGATCCCCATGGGAAGCCAACTTATTCCAAAAGTTCCACTTATGCATAGACAATTCTAGGTGCTACTTACTGTGGGACCAGGCATGTTAAAGATCTTTGCCTCTAAGTCACATCCTTGAAACGGCTTTGGTTTTCTCTGTTTTCGCCAGCTCTCTCCATTGTGAGTAAGAGCCCCTATTCTTCTTTTGTTTACTGCATCTTAAGCTGGCAGACCCAGGTAATGTGGGAACCTGATCGTTTCAAGATATACTTTCTTGAATAGAAGAGGACCATCCTTGGAAGAGAAGCAGGTCAGTGGGAACTGAGTTCAAAGCACTCCTCTATGGTGACTGGCAAGAGAAGACTTCAACACTGGAAAGGGTGTGTCTTTGATGAGTTTGAAGATTTAAAAGAGTTTCTGTTGCAGGCCTAACAGGAAAAGTCTCCTGCCCTAAGCAGCAGGGAGAACTGTTATCAGAACTCATGGGATTCAATACAAGGAAATGAGCGGGAGCTTCCAGAGATGGGAAACTGTGCTGTCAGAGTAGAAGCCTTATTTAGTGTTAAGAATTTAAGGACAGTTAGAGTGCCTGATAAGAAATTCTTTGAATATATAGTCCAACTACTTTGATAATGACTTTGTCTGTGGAAATATTTAGATTTTTTTTACTCCAAATACTGAGGACTCCGTAAGACAGCTATACATTGTTGGTCCACACAAGCCCACACCTATATATTTCATCTGGGAACAGTCTGTGCGTTTGCATCATATGAAGTGACTGTGAGTTATTGACAGCAGTAATAACCGTTAACATCACTATGTGACAATATTGAAGATCCCATTTATCAGAGAACATGGCTCAAGGTCACACTTTGCAGTTTGGAAAACATATTCTCATAGAACAATGCTAGCATAAATAAAAATTTGGTAAAGTAGTTGGGGTAGCATCATACTGAGTATAGCTCTGGCGAAATTTGTCTTACAGACGGGGGGTAAGACCTGGAACCCAATTCTACTATTCCTATAAGAAAGTAAGATCATCCTTTTTGCATGGGACAAAAACCAACATGGTTATGTGTATATTTAGAGAATGGTTATGTGTGGCATTATTTTATGTTCATACTGGTTCTAAGACTAGGAAAAAGGAAGAGAATATTAGTCAAGGGGGGGCAGGAGATAGTAATGGAGGATGAATATGGTAAATATATGGTGTACATGAATAAAAGTACCATTATGACACCCATTGCTTTATAAAACAAATACAGCTCTATGCCTGTGTTAGTTTCCTATGACTGAGCTGTGGCCCGAATGCAGAAATGTGATTACCATTGTAACAA
This sequence comes from Mastomys coucha, assembly GCF_008632895.1. Taxonomy (NCBI): domain Eukaryota; kingdom Metazoa; phylum Chordata; class Mammalia; order Rodentia; family Muridae; genus Mastomys; species Mastomys coucha. The sequence goes on from NW_022196902.1 coordinate 6,055,396, forward strand.
TATCAAGAGCTTGGGCTTCTGGGGAGCAATTAGGTCATACACTCTGCCTGCCATTCAAAATGTAATTCACACTGTTATCTCTGAGGTGAGTGAGTTATTTCTTATTCCTAATATGAAATGAGTTTGGACACTGACTTTAATAGTGGGCACACACTCCCTTGGTTTCCTCCATGCCAAGATGCAGCACCTAGATCTAGTTGAGTAGTGGCACAATGCTCTTGGACGTCCCAGACCTCAGAACCATGAGCCTTATAAACTGTGTGTGTGTGTGCGTGTGTGTGTGTGTGTGTGTGTGTGTGTGTGTGTGTGTGTGTGTGTAAACCACTCAGGAGATGCCTGAAGGTCAATTGATGAGGTGAGACAGGCTGCTATAGAAATGATCACAGTAGAGAAGGTTAAAACAAAGGAAATGTACTCTATTGTATTTCTAGAAGGTAGGAATCAGTCAACACAGTACTGCTGGGTTGCTGTAGTTACCACAAGTCTTGATGGGGAGAGTCTAAGCTTGTTTATTCTGGACTCTGGACAATGCTAGCAATCTTGGCGTGTAGTGACAACTTGGATGTATCTACTTTCCCTCTGGCTTTCCTATGAACAGACACTGTGATGGCTCCCTTACCTCAAGTTATCTAGGATAAACTCCATGAAGATTCTTCAATTTAATTCAAACATTTTCCATATACAGATCACATTCTAGATTCTGCAAATCAATATGTATGGATACTTAAAAAAAAAAAAAGTTTGTTTCAACATAAGCCACAGATAGGATGTCTTGAGATTACAAAGTCCTGATTGGCATTTTATTTATCTTGTGTCCAAACCAGAGTATCTGGAGTGAAAACATTTAAACCAGGGAAGGCCGTGTGATTCTTCCCAGGACTGTAGAAAGGAATGGACGGATATGAAGATACCAGTGAAAAGGACTGTGGAGAAAGGCAATGGAGAACCTGGGCTGTGTGTACAGGGTTCATAGCATACTGAGCTAGGGCAGAGGATTCTGCTGGGGATCAGACAGAGCTGCCACTGGTGGAGTGCCCCTCCCTCTGCACAGCCACAGTGGTGCCCACCATTCTCCATTCTCTCCCCCTTGTTACTTCCCATTCCCTACACCTTCCTTCTTTATTTCTTTCTTTCCCCCTCTCTTTCTCACTCTCCCCCCCTCCATCTCTGTCCTTCTCTTCCCTCCCTCTTCCTTTCTTTCTCTCCCCCATGTATTCCTATACTTGCTGTTTGAGATCCCTTACTCATTTGTTTCTGGTGATTGGACCTAGGGCTGTACATGCCAGGCAAAAGATCCACCACTAAGCTGTATTTCCCAGCCATTTAAAAATTCTTCCTATTTTTTATTTTGAGACAGGGTTTCATTAAATTGCACAGGCTGGTCATGGACTTGCAAGTCTTGCATTAGATCCCCTAATCCTTGGGAACCAATGGCACCAGGCCTTGCTCACGATGTTGCTTTCTGAAAAGTTCTTGATAATCACCAAATACAAAGTTTTTTGTTTGTTGCTTTGCTTGTTTCTAGATTTCTGATGCATGGCTTCACTGGAAATATATCTTTACTTCCACTTTCTTGATCAGCACCTGATGGAGACAAAAGCACTACTTGACCCAAGCCAGCCTTTGCGACACTCAGGCAGCACTTTGTGAAGAGTTGGTTATTGTACTACACATTCACTCACATTCACTGGAGGGGATGGTACAGATCCTGCCTGCCGACCTCAATTACATCCTCGCTTGTAGAGGCTTTAAATACGTGGCCTACAAAGAGCACTAACCAACTGGTGGAGCTGCAACAGGAGACAGAAGAGGGCAGCAGTGGAGGGCAGGAGTAGCTCTGGAAGCTACACCATGGAGAAGCGCTTAACAATAGCCCTGGAACCAGGGCTCATAAGGAGAACAGGGAAAGAAGAGCAGAGCTCAGAACTCTGAGCCCCTCAGGCTCACTGCTGGCCTTAGCCATCACCAGCTTCACTTGTGTGTAAGCCTGGCTGTGATGCGACCTAGCAGGCTTAGGATGGCTCATGCTCTCCCACTTACTGTGGCTGTAATATGAGCAACCTATGCTCATTTCTTTCTCACGACCTACAAGAAGTGTATCATTTTCATTGGTGTCCAACAAACATGGATCAACTATGCCCCTGTGACAATATATTGAGGAAACAGCTTCCAGCCATCTTGTCATCCTCACAGGAGCGAAGATACAGTAAGAGTACAAGAACACTGGGAAGAAACTTTGGGGTACTTTGCAGCCACGGCCATTAACACCAAGTGTGAAAGCACCATAAAAACTGTAATGGGGTCGATAAAAACTCAAATTACTTTGTGGTGCACTTTCTGTAATTTTTAACATGTTCACATGATTTAATTACATGTTCTCTCCTTTTTAAGTAACAGAAGAGCCCCTCTTACAAACCCAAATTAAACATAAGTGGCAGTTGGCTGCTCCATTTCCCCTTAAAGAAGGGAACTGCCTTATGAGCTGGGAACTAGTAATAAAGAATAGTTTGGCCTACCATATTCTGAGAAGTTTAAGTTGTTAGATGGAGACATTGTTTCAGATCCCCTATCCTTGAGACTGGTCTCCATGCTCCTGAAAATCTCTTCCTGAAAGATTTTAAAAATCTACGTGCTTATGACTTCCTTTGGGAAATTCTGATTAAAGGCTCTGGCTCTCTGATGTGGGGAGGAGGGAGAAGAGGGGGATGTGTACTTATTTTTTGTTTTATTTAACTTTATTTCACTCCTGCAGAAGGGATGAGCTGGCCTTGTGCATGGCACATCAGCTGTGTGAGTGGGAGGCGCCCGCCCCTTTGATTTTCATCAATGATCTGCTCTGTGTTTGCAGTGGCCACCTAGAGAAGCTGCTGCTCTCTGAGGGTGGTGGGGAGGGTGGATGTCCTCCTACCACACTCCAAAACACCACTGGGGCCTGACAAGGAGCTGAGAGACTGTCTTTAAAGAAACAAGCTGTAGCTTGATTTCTATAATTACACCCTAAATCTCAGGGTATTGGAGACAGCCTCCAAGATATAACTGTGCATTCAAACCCATGTGAGGGAATGCATCTCTTATACACACAGCTGAGATGTACTCTATGGAATGGATGCCAATCCTAACTCTGATTCCTTAATCCTTAGATGGGTTGAGCCCAAGACCATCAATATCTTCTGGCTTCAAACTTGCACAATTGTGTTGATAAGTTCTGCTACTACCCACAATCCCCTGACTCCACAGAAATGTTGGTATCACAGATAACATCATTATCAAGGCCAGTACAAACCTGTTTACTCCTACTGGTTTAAGAACTCCCAGGAAACCTCACAGGTTCACGTTTGAGATAGATGCTGTATGCAAGGCTTAGCTTACCAGTCGGGGCTTCTAACAACCTCACCGAGGAAGCAAGGAGAGTCTATGAACAATGTTCAGAGATGCCCTCACACTTTTGCAGAAAAAAATGGGGCAGAGAGGTACAAAAAGACCAAGAACCCCTCAATTAGATCTACTGGGGCTCAAATCCAGGACCTACTATTTACCAGGAGTTTGCTTTCATGAGAATCAATGGATTTCTATAGGCAGCCAAAAGGAATGTTTAGGTTTAGATCTTGACTCTGAATTACTAGCTCAGGATTTCATGAGCGCTCTCTGCTTCCATTTCTTCACCTATCACACGCAAGTAACATTAGCAGTGAAAACTCAGCTTTATCTAGAGGTAGGTAGTTGCCCTTGGATACTGTTTCCCAGGCCCTTGGAATGTCCTGATTTAAATGAACTGATTTCCTCTGGTATGTAGGCTTTCAGACATCTTCACAATGCGACTTACAATGAGGACTTTGGGCCACTGCCATTGTTTGTATTTTTAAATGGTCCTCAAAGGTATGTTTGCTAAAGGCCTGGCACTACTGGAAGGGATTTGATGGAACTCTCTAGGAGGTGGGGCTTTTGGTGAGGAAGTTAGGGCCTTGGTGGCATATGTCTGAAGTAGATCTTGGGACTCTAGCCCGCCCTTTCTTTTTTGCTTTCCAGCCCCCTCCATGAGGTGAGCATTTTGCCTTACCAAAGGATCCTGGGTACTATATTCAGCAGTCTTCCTGAAAAGCAACAACAAAAGCAACAGAACCAGCTACACCTGTGTTGAAATCGCTGCAACCTTGGATCCAGGTGAAATCTCCCTTCAAAATTTCTCAGTATTTGGCCATAGTACTTAGAAGGCTAACACGGCTATTATCAGTTCTACCTCCAACAAGAGCTGGAAACTAAAGATCAGCCACACTGTAGTCCATGATTGGGTTACACCAGAACCCTGACCCCCAAAGCTCATGTGAGCTTCCTATTGGCAATACTACACAGAGCAAGGATAATGCAAGCCCCACCCCTGGAATCTGCCATCCTCTGCTCCACACACCTCATCCACTGGCTGACTTTAGCAGTACCTTTTTTCTTAATAAACCACAACCATGACATAACAGCTTTCCTGGGTACCATGAGACCTTCTAGCAAGTCTGTAAATTTGGAGTAATTTGGAATACTGCACTAAAGACTGGTATTGAAAGTGAGGATGATGCTTTGAGAATACCCGCCTCTCATTTCAATTGGCTAATTGTTTTTAAAAATGTATTTCTTTCATATGATTACTGAGGCTCCATGAGTTGTACATGTAAGACACATTTAAGTTCCTTGACAAAGGTTAGCTATTGGTTGGTGTACTTCACATAGTAACATTTACTACTAATTTTTGTATCCCAGTTTCTGTGTGGAATGAATAATGGAGTTTAATTCCTAGCTAACTCTGAGGAGAAACCTGAAGGAAACAAACTCAGAAGTCTTCAGTCATTTCCCTACACTGAAGTGAATGCTCAGTAGAAGCCAGGTCTCAAACCTTCATCTTTGTGACCTGAACACAAGCCCTATGCTTGAAAGTTTATGTTTCTAGTTGCTATATTTCTTCACAAAATCACAGAAGGTCTGCATCAAGCATTTTACTACTGTTAAAGTGTGCGTAGGATGCTTGTAAGCTCACAAACCACTGATGGAGAGATGGAGCTCTTAACTTTTCCTTGTAGGGTATAAACTGAATCTACTGCAGAAAACATCAATAATGAGCTGCACATTGGGACTGTGTCACTGGCTGATGCTGAAGAACACCCTTCTCCCAAACTTGTTTATTTCCTTGTGAAGCAATTATCATTCTGTACAAATGGAGCTTCCAGAGGGGCAGTAATTTTTCTTGATTGGATTTTGTACTGACATATGAAATGAATAAACATTTTAGTTTCTGAATTAGAGTGTATCAAATTCCATTATAGTATCAATAAAATGAAAGAAGCAGTAAATTTAGTGTAAGGCCCCAGGGGAAAAAAATCAAATCACCATGAGAAGCTGTATACTGACAATCTGTTTGAGCTAAAAGCTTCCCCCACTACACACACACACACACACACACACACACACACACCCTAGATATCTCTAGATATCTAATTCTATCTGTTACACAACCTGTATCTGCATATCCATTTTGGGACATTTTGCTGCTCCTTGTATTAAAATGACAGGACAATCAGTCCCTGGATTCTACTCTTTTTGTCTGGTCACACTAACTACACTCATCCCCAGCCCCCAACGCAGTACCACCTCGCCTTTTCTTCCTCCTCTTCACCCCATTTATTTCAACACCCTTCAACTTGATCTTGCTTCTTCTTATACATTAGTTTTTTCCATTCTTTCACCAACAAATATTTTCCTTCTGAAAATGTACTTTTTTCGCCACAACATCTCAAACTGGGATAGTCTGTCAAACTTAATGTGGCCTGGGCATAATGGGGTACTAATTTCTATTTGGTTCATCTTAGATGTGCTTGCTCACCTGGAAGAGACCAGAGATGACTCTCACTAATCCCATACAGCCGTCTTTGTGATTTATGTGGTATGAGATGAGAATAGGGGATATCCTTCCTTTTCATTGTCTTCTGAATAATCGCTGGAGATAATCAGTCAGTCTTTCTTTTCTTGCTGTTTTACAGATTTTATTTTTTATTTTAAATCTTGACTGTGGACAATGACAATACCTACCACTCAAGTAACATTAACAAAACTTTTCCACTGACCCTTGGTAGTTGTGAACATTAAATGACACATGAGAGAAAGAACTTTGCTAACAGTCCCATATACATGCCAGAGATTTTTCTAATATTAACTTGAGTCATGTTCAATGTTTTGATGATCAGCTCTCAGATTTAGGTGGCCTTAGGAGGTATGATTGATAAATCACACAAATGAGATGGGGAAAAGCTGGTGTCCACCTAGAAACCTGGGCTGAATAAGCCTTCTATCCTGCACCCTGGTGACCACAGTATTTTGTTCGTGGTATGTTAAATCAGAAGCCTTCTCTCCTGAATATCTTCTACAGCTATTAGCACAAGCTGTGCATGTTCATAGAGGTGACAACACTGAAGTATTCAGCCATCTAAGGCACTCCCTCCAGGATCAAAGGCCACTCATCAATGTGCTGTGAATGAAGACCCCTTGAGAATATCACTTAGCCACCAAGGGAGTCACACACTTCTGACTTAATTGTTCCATAAGAAAATACCCTTAACATCTTACTTGGCAATCAAAGAGGTCGTACTCTTGAACCTGAAACCTATTTCCCAGCTTCTGTCAGTGTCCTGCTTAAATCCAGGTTGAGAAAGGCCTTCCCAGGTCATGGGACTTAGATACCCTATGCTTCACCCAACCTTGACCAAAAAGGGGAGAAAGTCTCTGTTCTTCCAATTTCATGCACTCTCATTCCTACTCAGAAACACTTTCCCTGTCCTTCAGGGATAATGTGTTATTCCTTTATCAGTATATCAATGTCATCTAACATAGAAATTTCATCATTTTCCTCCTGCTTTTGTAGTAACTGTTGCCAAGTCTGTTTCAGGAACAGCTTTTTATTCATCTTTTTTGCAATACCAATGCTAGACAGAAAAAGTAAACTTAGTTCAACTTATAGGACACCTGTCATGGTTGGAGAGGACCTTCCTGGAGCACTAAGGTGGAAGGATCTTTTTTTTTTTTTTTTTTAAACCTAATTCCAAGCTTGGCAGAGAAGAGTGCTGTGATTGATTAGTTATGTCTGTGTTGGGAGCAGGAGGGAAGACTTGAGGTGTGAGTGCCATATGTGCATCCTTTCTAGAGTGGTGTGCACTGAGTAATGCCTGTTGCATGAAAGAGGTTTGCTTTCTGCTTTAAAGTAAATAAGCATCTAGAATTAAGAGATGAGACTGGAAACAGATCATAAATATTTATGCTGGTTTTCTTTCAATTCTGTCCTGAAAAAAACCTTCAGTCATTAGACCTTCTTCCCCAATAATCCTTAAACCAAAGGGGATTTATTTTCCTCTTCTACCTTCAGTGATCATGAAACAATACTTTAGAACTATACATTCAAGTAGCAAGTAGGAATTCTTTCTCTTCTAGTGTATTTTATCAATCAATACATTGACAATATCTACAGTACTATTATCTGTCACCAAATAAAATTTGCAAGCTAAATAGAGGTAAATTAAGATCAGGCATCTTGCAATAAGAGAGATCATCTGACATTTTCTAAGTCTCGGGGATACTTCACCTGGTTGCTTTTAGTTGGCAGGCCACTCTAAGAAAGATAAGGCTAGGGTTCTATGCAGCTATGTAATTATGGAGGAGCACCTAGTCAATTCCAAGACTGCAAGGGCTTTCTTTTGGGGGCATGCCTCAGTGTTATGTCTGTAACTTATTTGACTTCGCATCAGTATCCTTTCAGATGACTCATTTTGAAATCATGTGGTCATTTTTTAAAAATCTTTTTTAAAGATTTATTTATTATTTTATGTATGCCATGTCTTCAGACATATCAGAAGAGGACATTGGATCCCATTACAGATGGTCATGAGTCACCATGTGGGAACTGAACTCAGAACCTCTGGAAGTACAGTCAAGTGCTCTTAACTGCTGAGCCATCTCTCCAGCCCCACTTGGTCATTATTAACTTCTCATTGAATCCTTTTAGATGAACTGTGAACATCTTAGACACAACATTAACCATGTTTTCCATGAGGTTAGTATTTACAAATGTTCCCATCTAATCAATTTCTTGTTTAATAAGGACCGAATGAAGCTGGAACCCGGATGATTCTGAGAGAAGGGGGAGGAAAACCTACAGACTCTGTGGAGCAATGAAAACACTCTCTAGCCCGGCTTCACTAACGTTATGTGGTTCTTGGATGAAAATGGCACTGCAGCACCCCATAACTCTAGTGGGTCACACATCCAGGGCATCAGATAGGCATGAGGCTCAGTAACAGTCTACTGCTTAGCATAAACCGCTTTGTGACCGGGTGCCAAAAGGACAAGGTAGTAAGATAAGATAAAGACAGGATAAGTAGAGACTCAACAGGGACACATGCCCAATACACCTCTTCCAAAGGCACACAGACATTACCACTTGTATGAAATGAAGTGTCCTGCAGCTAGTTAGTAGGTGCTAGGTTTAGCTTTCTTATATTCTTGCTATTGAAATAAAAATCTAGTTTAATTTTGTCTACGGGTGACCCATAACATAGCTTATGTTCCCAAGCCACCCCTGCTTCAGTACCTGGGCTTCAAGTCTCAAAAATGTAGGTTGGTAAAAAAAAAAAAATGATCCATGATTTGGAGGTAGACAGAGCTGGATGTAAAACCTGGCTCTGCTAATCACTGCTTATGAGGATATGAAGAAGTTCTCCTACTTCATTTAAAGTCTACTAACTTTTTCATTATAAAAAAATGAGGATAAGACTGCCTTCTTTACACAGTTATGGGGAGGAGACACTATCTAAATAAATGGTAATTCAAATTCAAATTAAAAAAGCATAGCTACTTTATTATTGTTCTTTCCACTGTAGATGTATTTTTCATGTCCTGGAATATGAGTAGGATATAATATATACTTTTGGTTCCATCTGTTTCTGTTTTTTCTTTGCTTATTTGTTTTGTATTATGTCCCACTAGTTACTGTTTGTTTTGTCTTAGCAGAGACCGGGACTTCTTGTGCTTCTTTCTCATCCCAACACCCTTCTTTCTCTTGAACTGTTAGAGATTGGATAGAAAGTTCTCCCTGCATCTGATGCACTGAAGGCTGCTGGTGCTGTTCTGGTAGATGATTCAGACTTTAGGGAGTGGATCATACCTGAAAGATGTAGATGACTGGAGACTTGGAGAGACGCACTGGTCTCTGTCCATCCTCCCACGACTGACCAGCCTGAGGTGAGCAGCTGCACTCCACTATGCCCTCCAATATGAGGTTTGGTCTCATCTCGGGCTTGACGTAATGTAATCAGGTGAAGAACAATGTAAATCTATGAAATGATAAGCCAAACAGAATCTTTCACCCCTAAACTTGCTTTTCGGGTGTATACTGGCAAGGCAGGGGAGGGGACACTAGCACAGGAACTGAAGCTAAGTGCTTCCCACTCTGCTAGTACTGGTGCTCACTCTTCTAAGTTCTACTTCTGAGTTTCTTCTTCATGTTGAATGGATCAAAACCTACCCATGGAGATGTATGGTTATATGGATATATGAATAGACAGATAAGCAGATATCCAAGTATAATACTAATTTCCCTGACCTTTTGTCTATCCATCCATATAAAGTAAGGAGTATACCAGGCAATTCCTATAGTCATACTGGGGAGTAAGTAAATTGGTATTTGCAGGTTCCCTAGCCCAGTGGCTGACACACAACAACTATAAACACAATAAAGAGAATGAAACAAAAGAACAGAGTTGTAATTAGGATACACAGTAGCAGAGATAGACGGAAATGAGCTCTCCTGATCCACTCTCCCGATTTGCTTCACAGTGCTGAAGTCAAGAAGTGGTCGAATAAAGATGGCTAAATTTGGGCATGTATGTGAAGCAAAAGCTTCTAACCAACAAGTCTGGTTTCATTAGGAGACACAGGCTGAGGCGTGAAAGGGCTGAACAGGATTCTACAGTGCTTCAGTCTTGTACACTACACTAGAGATTCCATACAGAGACCTAGGAAAGTTCTGGGTTGAAATGATGTTTCTAAAATATGCCCAGAGTCTCTCTCTGCAAGAAATTTTTTGAGCCTTTCAAGTTGATAGTTATCTCGTGCCTAGCATAAGGTGCAGAGGCTGTGTTCAGGTGCAGGGGCTGTGTTTTTGTTCTTGAGTATTTTCAGGTTCCATTTTAACTGTTCTCTAATGACAGAATATCTTGAAACATCAGGCCAATGTTCATAAGGAAAACTCTACAGAAATCTGAGTAATTTTTCCATAAGCTGAGAGCCAGCAGGAATGTGTGCTGTATCCAGCTGAGCAGTTAACTCTCTGTGGGAGTCCTGAAATTAGATCCTGAAAGGATGTACTATAGACAGAGTACCGGACATAGTTACAGAGCTGCAGAAGGAAGTGTAGGAATGAAGCCTAGCATTAATAAGTTCAGCTAGCAACTTGCTCAAAGAATTTAATTATATAAAATATGGGGCTTTAATGTAATTTGGCTGGTTTTCATTTTTAAAATTCTTTTAAATATATTTTTTAAATATTTGTTAGATTTTAGATTTTCTTTTGTTTTTGAGACAGGATCTTACCATGTAGCTCAAGCTGACCTGACACTTGCTATATCTATCAGGTTCCCCTCAATATTAACCTCCTACCTTGGCCTCCTGAGAATGAGTGCTGAGATTACACAGGCATGAATTGAAACTTAACCAAAGCTACCTGGATTAAAGACTGACAAAATAAAACACTATAGACAAAAACAAACAAACGAACAACCCTACCAATCAAAAATCAAAACAAACACTCCTTTACTATCAACAGTAAAGCTAGGCAATTCAGTTCAGTATTGGTTCAGAAGGAAGAAGAAAGGTCAGGATTTGTGCTCAAATCTGTGATTTTATAATTTTATAACCCAAGAAGAAAAGGGTGCCTGTGACTGTGGTATTTGTTAGAAACATCGGCTATGTGAAGAAAATGCCCTTAGGAAGCCCCAGCTATTTCTTAGTCATATTATGATCATATTTGTTATTAAGGACTCTTTGATGGATAGTAGAGAAGCTTCAGAAAATATATACATATAATATGGAATATTATCTGAATAATATAATAATAAATTATATAGAGAGGTAGATAGATATAGATACAGATACAGATACAGATACAGATACAGATACAGATACAGATATAGATATAGATATAGATATAGATATAGATTTCCCAAATGATAAGGAAGATCCAGGTCACCTCTTATCAACAAATGCAGCTTCCAGTGCCATGATTGAGTTACATCTAATTGAGTTGTTGGCTAAAGGAATTCCGTGAAAACCCCAAACAACCCAGGCTGTCATAAAGACTATAGGTTGCTCTCCACAAACTGATGGCAAGGCCCCATTGCTGAACCCAACACCTGCACAAATCATTGAGCATGGAGAAGCTGAGCTGGAGCCCACACAGAGCCTTCATCCCTACTTTCTAGCATCTTTGGTACAGCTGAGCTGGAGCCGACACAGAGCCTTCATCCCTACTTTCTAGCATCATTGATACAGCTGAGCTGGAGCTGACACAGAGCCTTCATCCCTACTTTCTAGCATCTTTGGTACAGCTGAGCTGGAGCCGACACAGAGCCTTCATCCCTACTTTCTAGCATCTTTGGTACAGCTGAGCTGGAGCTGACACGGAGCCTTCATCCCTACTTTCTAGCATCTTTGGTACAGCTGAGCTGGAGCTGACACAGAGCCTTCATCTCTACTTTCTAGCATCTTTGATTCAGGTAAGTATTCTGCTCACTCTCAAAGGAAAGCCATAGACACCAACTCAGCTTCAAACTCTTTGGTCAAGAATGGTGTCCTGCCTACAAGATATGCTAGGGCAGCCAGTGATGGCACCCAGTTTATGAGAGTGACCAACTCTCTGAATTGGCTGAAGGCCCACTCCACAAGATGGAACCCATACCCAATACTATTTCGGTGAACAAAAACCTGAGACTAGATAGCCCAAGATCCTACAGTAAAATCAAATACTACTGGTCTAAAAACAAAAACAAAAACATAGCAATCAAATGACGCATAAGGACATTCTTCTATACTTGTATATCAGTGCCTTGCTCAGCCATCATCAGAGACGCTTCCTCCTGCAGCAGATGAGAGCAAATTCAGAGACCCGCAGTCAGATATTATGCACAGAGTGAGACTTCAGAGCGCTCAGCCCTCAACAGGATGTCTCCATCAAATGCCTCCCCTCAGTGCTCAGGGAACCCTGCCGAAGTGGAGTGTCCTCTGTATGTATAGTATGACTTCCAATCAAGTTTTTCTTATGGGATTCCAGAGTATGTGAATAAGTGGGTCTCTGTCTCTTGTGCCTTTTCTTGGGCTCTTTTTCTTCCAGGGTTGCTTCTTTTCTCCAATTGTGATGTGTTAGTTTTTAAAAATCTTCTTGTTATATTATTATCCCTTAAAAGCCTATTTGTTTTATAAGGAAATCCAGAAAGGGGGTGGATCTGGATAGGAGGGGAGGTGGAGGAAGGAAATGGGAGAAGAAGGGGTAGGGGAAGTTGAATCAGAATATATCATGTCAGGAGAAAAATATTTTCAATGAAGGGAAAAAATAAAATTAGTTTTACGCTAGGTAAATTAGGAAAGTAAGGATTATTGCTCAGCATAATCATCAATGGCTATATAAATCTCTTACACAAAAGGACTCAGTGTCATACCTAAACATTTTTAACAATAAAATATAATAAGATAAAACAAAAACTATCATATTGGAGTTGGATAAGAGAAACAAACAGAAGGAAAAGAGTGTGGGGAGCCGCAGCTGCCACCATATATATATATATATATATATATATACATATATATATATATATATTGAACACCTGGTCTCGGGCCAGAGCAGAGAGCATTGAGATAAACAAGCCTTAGTTGGAAAAGCTGTGTGCCTCTAGTTTATGATGCATGCTGGCATGATTTCTCGTAGCCTATTATGTTTTGCCACGTAGCTGATGCTGATTGGGACCAGCAAAAGTATTTAACCCACAAGGGCTGGGGGCTGGAATAATAGTAAGTAAGAATATAACAGTGAGTAAGTATGTATAGATAGGAGTAAGTATGTAGATATAGAAGTAAGATGTAAAGATAGAAGTAAGATGTAAGGATAGAAGATGTAAGAATAAGAATAGAAGCAAGATGTATGTAGTAAGATGTAGGGAATAGGAGTAAGTAGGAAATAGGAGTAAGTAAGAAGAAAGTAGAAAGATGTAACTAGTAAGATGTAAGAAGAAGATATAGAAGAATATAAAAGAAGCTAGCTGGCGAAGAAGTAAAAATGAAGGTTCCTGATTAAACTGCATGGAGAAGAGCTCATTGTTGCCTCCTTATTTCCACTGGACGGAAAAAGGCGCCTGACAAAAGAGCTCAAGAGAAGGCACAAGAGTCAGAGAGCCATCCATTTGCACACTCGGGAATCCCATAAGAACACTGAACTAAAAGCCATAATGTCCATACAGGACAGCTGGTGCAGACAAGAGCAGGCCCTGTGCATACTACATCAGTGTCTATGAGTTCATATGAGATTTGATCATGTTGATTCAGGGCAACTCATTCTCCTGGTGTCTACCACCCTCTCTGGATCTTACACTCTTTCTGCCTCTTCTTCTGCAATGTTCCCTGAGCTCTCAGGGGTGGGATTTCATGGAGACCTCCTATTAAGGGCTTCCAAGGTCTCTCATTCTATGGTCATGGGTCTCTCTGTTTGTTCCCATCTGCTACTGGGAGAAGCTTCTCACAGAATGGCCAAGCAAGGCATACTGAAAAAATGGTCAGACCTAAATTTTAAGCTCAACACTATCACTTACAACCTCACTAGCCTAAGACAGATCCACACTTAAACTAACACAAAGAAATCAGTAGCCCTACTTTACACAGACAATAAAAAGGCTGAGAAAGAAGGTAGGGAGACAATACCCTTCACAATAGCCACATATGGAAAAACAAAATACTCAGGATAGCTAAAACGATCCTAAACAAAAGAGCCTCTGGAGGTACTACAGAGCAATAGTAATAAAAACTGCCCGAGGAAGGGTGAAAAAATTATTACAGGGCAGCACCTGTAGGATATTCACTCTCTGGAGTGTGTATAATTGTGTGAGGCACTGCATGTATTTGTTTATCTTTATAATGAATAAGTATAGACAGTTACTATTTTCGTTTCTGTCTTTCAGATAGGAAACCTGAGGCACAGAGGGCTTAAGTGACTTCGAGTAGAGCCAGAAACAATGGGGCCGGGATTCAAGCCCAGGACATCTGGCAGAGGAACATCTAATATAAATCCTTATGCCACACTCTTTTCATGAGTATATTCATAAATGTTGGCTCGTAGTTCATTGAATCTCCCTGTCCAAGGCAGGAGGGCTTAGGTACAGCTTCAATTCTACTTACTCTCTTCTGTCTTAGATGTACTCAACAACAGGGAAACCTGCTACCAAATTGCCACCTTTTGAGACACTTCATAGGTTCTAGAAAGATGAAGTATCCATTAAGCTAGGAGATTACTAAATAAGTTTTAATTACTTATGAAACCAACTATCCAACATGCCATTTTTTTCATATTTAATCATATACATATGCCACGCACACTTTGTGTGACAGCAGTTTGAGGCAAAAGCTTCATGGAAGCCAGTCTCCTGCTCCTGCATGGTCTCCTTGGCATTCCCTAACTCAGAGGTAGCCCAGATATGTCCTTGTAAACTCACATGCTAGGTGCCCACAAAGATATGATTTACTAATAGCTAGACAAAATTGGACATTGCTCTCTGACCTTTACCAATGTTCCAACATCTTAGCCAAACCCTGGCTTGGAATTTCGTAAAAAATGTTACCGATCCAGACTAATTGCCTTTGGCATTGTGGGTAGGGCATTGAAGCTTACAGAATGGGAGACTTATCCCAGGGCAAAGTCAAGTAGAATCCTTTTTCTCAGTCAGGTACTGCAGCTGAACCACTCCTAGGAATTAGCGAGAAAGAGACAGCCTCTAGTAGCCCAGAAGGTTGGCATAGTGGGCGTTTTACCTAGGATGGGTGGGACCCTGAGCCGAGTGTGTGTGTGTGAGAGACAGCGTGCAGCAGTCGGCATTCGAGATTCCAGATTCGAGCCTCTACCCTCCTGGCTGGCACACCCGAGGCCCCCCTGGGACTCCAGCCTGGCCCATGCGGCCCGAGCATGCTTGGAGCCCGGGGGTGTTGCACCAATCCAGAGGAGATGGCTGCTGTTTTAGACCCAATGTGTTTTAGATGGCCTCAGAGGTACCTCAACTACTGAGCTGCCAGATTTTTCATTTCTCTCTTTTATAATGATTGTAAAAACCTCATGCCATTTTTGAGAAATACATTTAGATAACACACTTCTTGTGTCGTGTCTGTTTATCACCTGCCAAATTCCTTCCTCACCAGGCCAAAGTTTTCATCACCCTGTGGAATAAGGGATCCCCGCAGAAACCCGGTCCGTGGCATACATAATCAGCATCCGTATTTAAACATGGGCCATGTGCCAGGTCTTATGGGAGGACAGGAGAATGTCAAATGTGTAATGGAACACATCTCTGCATTGAGTGGAAAAGTTCCTTAGGCATGGTAGACCCATACACATGACTGTGGAGATGGGAAATGAGAACGAAAAGGGGACATGCAGTAATTAAGTGGGGATTTGAACACACAGTCCTGCCTGCCTTCTTGAGGATCTGTCTACCCCACCACTATGGAAAGGAATCTCATTGGCTCGGCAGCAAGCAGCCTTCCTGGGCATTCAGTTCTCTAGCCACAGTTCTTTCTGCACTAACTGAGTGGGAGAGCAGGGGCTGTACTGAGGAGTATTGCAAGGGCAGCTCTCTGGGTCCTACAGGTTTTGAAGATTAAGACTGGCTGGAAAAACCAATGACTTACATTCTGTTGTGAGGTCCCTCTGGATTAGACTGTCCTTCTGTTGAATGTATAAATGCCTCCTGTCTTTGAAAAGGGTTATTCTCAAATCTTATTGCAGCTTCATGCCTTCTGTAGCCTCATCTACCTCTCTATGAGCAGGAGTAGCCAGTCCTTCTCAGGTGTTTTAATGTGCACCTTCAGCAGGGTGTGTATTGCCTCAAATATACAGCAGGAAAGGCAGAGACACTTTAATGTTTGCCTGTGAGTGGGTGTGTCTCCATCACTCTTGTACCACACTGCACATCCAAGTCATAAAGTCGCAGATGACTGATGTTCTTCTCCTCTTGCCCTGCCGATTGATCTTTCCCATCACACTTTGAAATGGTCCGAATTGAAGATAAAATATAAGCTGATTGTGAGTGTTCACTGGCATTCTGTCCCCTTTTTCTTTCATGGTGATTTTCCTTTGTAACAAAGTCTTAGTAGACAGTGACAGTTTCACTCTGGGGACCTTCTGCCTCAGCGTTCTTGTGTGGAGTGTTCTTAGTCATCATAGTTCCTCCGGTAGGTGGTTCCAAGACCAAGTGGGCACAGCTAGCCAGAGTCACTTGCTAGTTCTTCCTTCTCTCTCTTTGACACCGCTGGTCCTTTGGATGTATTCTGCCTTCCAGTTTTGCATTCCTTTGGGATTCCCGAGTGTTCAGACAAATGAGTCTGGATGTTTATGTGTCTTGTCTTTCTGCCCCACATGCCACCCAAACCCAGCTAGAACACACACCATTAGGTAGCTGCTTGCTCTCTTCCTTGTAAATTAAACACAGAGAAGGAGTAACAACTTTCATTGTGAACCTGAAGGATGGATGACCATTGACTTAGAGTTTGTTGTCTGAGCAGGTTCTAACCAGAGAGCTAAAAGGGAAGGCTGGTAGAAGATGGCTCCTTTTCCAAAAGCAAAAAAAAAAAAAAAAAAAAAGGAG
Organism: Mastomys coucha; assembly: GCF_008632895.1. Classification (NCBI taxonomy): domain Eukaryota; kingdom Metazoa; phylum Chordata; class Mammalia; order Rodentia; family Muridae; genus Mastomys; species Mastomys coucha. Next base: position 6,072,315 of record NW_022196902.1, read on the forward strand.
AGCCAGCGTCACAGCAGGAGGAAGCCAGCCTCGTCCCCTTCGGTCTTTCTGCTCACTCGGATATGAAAGTGAGTCTGAGAAGACCAGGGCTCATCCTGGAGGCACAGAGAGGATCAATGAAGGGAGAAGGTGCATGCACTAAGGGCGGCAAGTCAAAACTAGAAAGAAATAATAACGTGGCAGCACAGCTGAGCAAGTGAAATCAAAGTGGAAAATATCATCTGACTTCTCCCTGTCAGAAAGAAAATACATTCCAAGCTGTTGGCCATCATTCTGCTGCTTGCAAGTGAGCTTTTCTGGTAGACGCCGGTTTCCTCCAATCCTACCCTTGTGTGTTTTCTCTTCCTCTACTCGTCTAAACTCTGGCCTTCCTTCAAAGTTGGAGTTGACAGGGGTAAGTTGGAGCTGAAAGTGACACAGAAGTTCAATAAAAGGAGAAAACAAGAGAAAGGGAGGGTCAATGATCTGGACAGGACATCCATACCAAACACTGACTCCACTATCCAGCTCTTTGGACTCTTTGTTTCCAGACAGGCCCCCAAAGTAGAACTGTGACTTAGTGAGAGAGCACCTTAGGCTTCGATGCTCTAGGCCCTGTGGGAAGAATGACTGGATGAGTAGATGTATCCACAAGTTCAAGCTTTCTGAGGCAAGACTCTTTACTGTTGTGTCCTCAGGGACCCCCACCCCCACCCCCCGCAGAGTGAGCTGCATACAGCACAGCTCCCCAACGCCTGTTGGGTGGATGGCTGGGTAGGCTTCATTCACAGATATATGATGCTGTATTTAAGGCCTAAAGGGTAAATTCGTTAGAGATACTTAAACTCAAAGCATGGCATCATTAATGCTAGGCAGTCTACCGAACAGTCTAACTCTTGCTGTCAGGATCCAGGCAGAGAAGTGGAGTTTTAGTGGCATCATTTACTGGTCACATGGTTACAGCAAGTTACTTTATTGGTTGGAGCCCCAATTTCTTTAGATAGAGAAGCAAAGATAGTAACTGTCTGTCCTTCAAAAGGGTATGATGGTCATCCCAGTGAAAACATGAAGATGAAATATGGTTCAGTGTACAGCATCCACTGGGGTTGCTCAGAAGCAAGTGTGGTTTAGCGAGTGTTGGGCAGGGGGGTGGGGTAGGGTTGGTTGCTCATTTTGCTTACCATTTGAAGAGCGGACAAGTTAAGCAGATGGCCAGATGATACAAGGACTGAAGCTTACTGTTGTAGAGGTTGTAAAAGTGAAAGTGGAGCTCCGTGGCTGCCAGCTTGGCTGTTCTTCAAACAAGTCCTACAAAGACTGTAAGTGGCTTCCAAGGGGGCAAGAACTCAATGGGATGCTCTCTAAAGTGCAAAGGACAACATCATTACATCCAGGACAGCTGGGCACAGCACTAGTAGTGGGCCCTGACTACAGGCTGACGAGAAGACAAGTCAGAGATCCACTGTTAGGGCACCTCACTTAGGGGTGCCAGAGAATGAGTCTTCTGAAAACCCTGACTCCAGAAAAACGACAAATTACCAACAGATGGCGTGAGTCACAGACATGGAGTCCAAATGAGGCATCAGCACACAGCAGGCCCTGCCCTGCTGCGCTGAGCTGGACAGCCACAGCTCCAGGCCCAGATGGCTGCGAAGGTCACCAGGAGGGACACCAGCCGTATGTGCTCTACTCCTGAGAACTGGCAAGCCTTCGAACTCACGGAAGCTTACGGCATCAAAGAACCAAAGTATCCAAGACAGGGAAAACAAATTTCTTTTGAGCTCATTTCTTATAAGGTGACAAGGACACACAACTTCAATGGTACGGAAGAAAATGGAAGGACCGGGAAGCTTGCTCAGCTCATAGTCAGTCTCTGCTCTAACGCTGGTCAGAAAGCTTGGAAGAATTTTCTGGCCTTCCCTTAGAGAAGGTAAGATCTCCACTAGAGAACATCACCCTGTCCTGCTTCCCAGAAGAAAGAACCCGAGCAAACATGCTTTGCTATACTCCCTATACTTCATCACCAATGCAGTCATATAATTCTGTGGTTTTTCACCAACCACAGAACTAAGAAGAATGAAAAGTTTTATGTATTTCTTGGGCTCTAGTTTTCTTTATGAGACTCCAGAATCATGGAGAACTTACATACGCTTGTAATACAGCTTTTCTGTTATTAATGTATCTTTACAATATGCGCCATAGTTGAGAGTCTAGAGTGTTACTGTTCCCGCTGTAGAGACTAGTGAGATGAGGGGGCGGAACGTGGCATGCTAAGAAAGGGCACAGCAGGAAAGGGCAGTGTTTTCCCGGATCGCTTATTGGAGGGAATGTCCTTTCTCATGCAAGGGTTCTAACCCCACAGACATGCTCATTTCCCACAAATGACCTTTGCCACTACTCTCTATGAAATAAAGCACACGGTGAAAAATGTATCAGTACAAACTTCAGACTTGTTTCCTTCTTCCATCATGACAGAAACGTATTTCTAACACACAACCTTCCAGAGACCCGTAGCGAAGAGAGGAAATCCTAAATTTTATTTAGGGAAAAAAACTGCCTGGAAGGTCTCATAGCCTTCTGTTTGAGGGGAAAGACCGACTTCTGGGTTTCTACAGAACCACAACTGCATGTAAGACAAGGTGATTCCTTGCAGGAAGATGCTCCTGAACCCATTTTTGCCACAAGTGCTTCGTCTACTCACATTCCGTCATCTTTGAATTATGGATGCAGAGCACATGTGGACCCTCAATAACAGATAGTGAGAGAAAGAATGAATGTATACACACACACAGCAAGCCTATGTACTGGGCTTCTTGTCCTCCAGAAGCGAAGTACATTATGCCAAAGGGGACAGCTCCTCTTGTCTAAGATAATCAGACTACAATTCATTTTACCATCCTGTAACCCAAGTGTTTAGGGAAAATGCTGAGGATCTGGCAAGCCCCAACGTACTATACTTGGCCACCCCCCTCCCAACATACTGAAGAGACCAGTGAAGTGAAAAACAGAAGAGAGATGAACAGATCAAGTGACCCGATTCTGTTTTCTGGGTGCTGACTTGGGCTTCAGGTTCAAAGAGACCCGGGAATTGTGAAGTCCTGGCCTAGGTCCAGCACTGTGAGGTGCTCTAGCGAAGTCCCTGAATCCCCTGCGCAGTTCTCAGGGGATGACTGACTACTCCTGTTTCTCAGTGAAGCTCTGCCCCTAAGGATAACTGCCTCAGGCCACGGGGAGGGGAGGAAGAGGGTACTCCTTCCTGCTGGTCCACTTTCCCTAAAATCCAAGGGGACAATGACCTCTATCTCTGTGCTTTTACCTCTGAAAGGGGATGAGATTCATTAGACACCCTGCAGAATAACCACATTAGTTGACAGACTAACATAACATCTGTAGAAGTAGGCAGGAGTCTTGGGAATGGAGATGGACAGACACACAAACGCAAAATGCAGATAGAGAAGCTAGGGTTGTGCCCTCAACATACCTCGTTTGCAGAGAAATTATTTATTTTAAAGCAAAAGCACCTTCCCTTTCCCTTCCTGTTTAAGCAAATGTGTCCATTTCCATCTCCAGCTAGATTTTGTTCATATTATGTTACAGAATATTCACCACCACACTCGAAAAGCCACTCTCCAAATTAAATTTTAAATATTTCTTTTCAACTCATCTATGGGATCGAAATTGAGATTCTAGAGGGGAAAGGAGGGGAAGGCAGGAGACAAGGATGGAAGGAAAAAGGGAGGGAGGGGAAAGGATTGGAAGAGAGGGAAGTGGAAGAGAAGGGAGGAAAGGAGTGAAGAGGGAAGGAGAGAAGAAAGGGGAAGGGATTGGAGGGGAGGGAGGAAAGGATTGGGAGGGGGAGGTGATTAGAGGAGAAGGGAGAGGATTGGAGGGGAGGGAAGAGGAAAGGAGAGAAGAGGAATGACCATGGAAGCCCAGCTGGATGCATTCTTTTTTCCCATTAGTATTTATTTTTCTAGCAGTTAAAAACTTCTCTTCCCTCCTAAAGACAGCAGCAGGTCTCTGTCCAAGCTCAATCAATAGTTCCATTCCTTCTCTTTTGAAACAGCTCCTGAAAGGCTTTGATGCTCACAGCCAGGTGGAGCAAAGTCTCTGGGTAGGGGTACCCATAGGCTTATCACCACTCACCCTAATTAATCTCTCTTTGAAAGAGGGCAAACCACAAAAGCAACAGGCTCACCTTTGCAGTTTTCCAGCATGAACATGCTTTTTGTCCTTTTGAGTGCCCTGTCCCTGGAGAAGGCTCATCGGATCTTTTATTTAACAATGTCAAAAACAAAGCCTAAGCCTACCCACCATATAGTGATAATGTTCTTCCCACCAAGACCAGCAGATTTTTGTCTTCGAGGGTGTTTCACTGGGTACTCCTCGAGCACCATAGATAGAAGTCAAACAGCCTGGAGCTGGCTTCCCAACAGTATCTGAAACTACTGATTGTGTTTTAAAAAGAAAACAACAACAACAACAAGTGAAAGACCCCTTTAACAACCCGCTCATTCCGTAACACACAGAGAGGAAGAAGAGCTCTCCGCCCTGGGAGCAGCAAGGTGATGTTTGCTAGTCTCTGATTCGAACCACACAAAGCAACAACCAAGGTTTTTTCATCTCAGGACTTGGCTTTGAAATTCAAGGTTTAAAATTTTAGGTTTAAGTTATAAGCTTATAGGAAATAACTAGGCAGGCAGGCAGATGGTTATGGGAGCCCTCTCCTACCTCAGCCACTTTCTGACCTACCAGGACAGAGGAGTTGGGAGGTGCCAGGAGTGCTCAGACCCCAGGAGTCCATAAAGGATGTGCAGAGCACGTTTTTTTAATGAGAGGAAAGTGCCTCACTCTGCCCTTAGCCTCTGAGCTTGCAGGCTGCTTAGATAACCATGTTTGCTGGTTACTGAGGATGGGCCCCTTCATCATAATGTGCATCCTTTACAATCAGGAACTAGAACAGAAGCCTCTGACTCCTGGACTCATAGTCCCTGTGTGAAGATGACATGCCAAACTGCCAAGAGGATCCTAGATTATTACCCAAGAAGAGGCATTCTGGCAAACAGCAAAGCCATTAATTTGTTCTTTCCCAGTGGGCCTGAAGTTCACCCTCAGAAACAATGACTAGTTGAAAGCTGTGGTAAAAGTGTTAGGAAACAGTATTAAAGCCTACTTAGAAATGTAGGCTGGACAAATGGTTTCCCTGTCTGTTGCTTGCTCTCAGCCTGTGAGTGTTCCCCCTGGAATGCCTCCTTTGGCCCCACCCAGCCTCACACTTGTGAGAGACTCACATTGTTCTGTCATAAACTCTTGCCTGTCATCTACACTGTGCTCTGTGTGTCTTGTCTAAATTCCAAGAGATCACGAGGACGGGACACAGAATGGAGGCCAACAGTGACCCTATTGCTTCCACCCTGATGTTTAGGGAGACGAGTAGAGGCCTGGCAGCAAACACCACCAAGGAAAGATGACGAGCAACATGACACTGCAAGAACACCACTTTTCCATTCATCTTCTCTTACTCTACACACAAATGCGCATTGCTATGGAACATTTTGGGTGAGAAAGTGTGAACACAAGGGATATTAAGAGGCAAAACAGCAGAAAGGTAGACTTGAAAACATAAGGAAAAAACCCTGCAAAGTAAGGGATCCTGAGAAGAAAACCCAGGATGCTTATCTTTGGCAATAAGAGAACACGGACAGATAACTCAAGTTAACAGGTTGTGCTCCGCAAGTGCATGTCTTACTGAAGACATCTACCATTTTGGAAAAAGATGCTAAGGCAATTTTATCACAAAGGAATGTCATTGTTATCTAGCATATTGGCAAATGAGGATGTTTGTGCATCTCCCATTTATAGAACAGGCAGCATGATGCATGGGCTTGTTGGCAATGCTACCCCCCTGCCTGTGCTAAGAGACTCCATGGATGACTATCTGCCTAGGAAATAAGAACCAAGTCTCACCTGGCCTATGCCTGAGAGTGTCCATAGTCAGTGACTCCCCACCATACTCTTGATCATTGTTAAAACCTGGAGAATGGTTTAGATTCAAGAAGCACTGAAAAAAAAGAGGTATCTGTGCTCGGTGTGGCTTGTCTACGTTCTAAGAGAGTAGGAAGACAGAGCACAGGAGGGTTTATAAAATGACCTATAGATAAGGTTTATAAAAATAGTCCCATTAAACAGAAACACAACACATTGAGAAGCATCACTTCGCACCATGTCCCCTCAATTCATTTCATTGCCAGAAAAACCTCTCGAATCCTCAAATTATACCTCTATGAAATGTTTCGATAGCATCAAAGGTTCCAGCGTGTCTTCATGGGTACACTGGGAGTTTGCTGTCTTGACATCTATGGTCTCACATCCTGGATTCTGAGCACCTCTCTCTCCTTTGGATCTCCTACTAGTGCCCACATACAACCTGTGCCATAGGTGTATCAAGAACCTACAATTTATTCAGCACTCAGTCATCTATATCTGTGTTGCCAAGTCCAGCAGGGACCAGACACAAGTGAGCCACAGAGCACTAGGGAAATGGTTAGATGAACAGGACAAGGACAATCAGTGTCAAATGCATACCAGATATGGAAGCTCCACCAAAATAAAGAATATGAAGCATCTCTGCTAAAAGTTACCTCTGGGAGAAGTGTTTTCTTTCTTTCTTTCTTTCTTTCTTTCTTTCTTTCTTTCTTTCTTTCACAAAGTGGGAAAGGCATGGTGGCAGAACATGATGCCAGCTTGTAGCATTGCATCAGTATTCATAAAAGAGGGTGTGGGTCTAGGCTATACAACCTGAAAGGCAGTGGCCACTGATGCCCTTCCTCCAGAGAAGCTCCATTTCCTGAAGGTTCTATGGTTTGCCCAACCACAGCACCAGCTAAGAACCAAGTGTTCAAACACACGAGCTCATCATTTTACTTTCAAACCACAACACCTACTAAATAAATGAGAAGATTTACAAGTTGTTGAAAAAATATTTAGTTATTTTTAACCATTCCCCTGTACTTCTGGATAGTGTACTTTGCATTTTATTTCTGTTGGACAAAGTTGGCCTACAGTTATGCCCATGTTCTCAGTTGAGGGTTCTTCCTGTCTTTGGACAAGAGATGGTCCCATTGCATCTGTAAGGGTTGGAGATAGAGCTCAGTCAGATGCATGATGAGAATCCAGCATGTATTGTGCCTAGATGTGATTCCTCTATTATCACATAAGCTGGACATAGTGGTGCAAACCTAAGACCTTAGGATTTGGGTAGTAGGAAGATCAGAAGTTCAAAGTCATCTGTGACTATACATTGGGTCTCAGGCTAGCCTGGGATACATGGGACCCTGTCTTAAAAACAAAATCCATCCATCCATCCATCCATCCATCCATCCATCCATACATACATACATACATACCAATTTTCCATCAGCATGAAAGCTCTGGAAATGTTTCCTAATTGTGCTACTGTTCCTCATTCATAATTCTATTAAAAAACTGTATAATCGTCCTATAAACTTCTGCTGGTAGAATTTCATTTATTTACAATCCTGTTTGTGTTTTGCTTTGTGGGTGACCTCAATGAGTTTAAGTGATTGTCTCCAGCTTGTGCATATGTGATGCAATGAAGCCTATACTTTAGTTCAACCCTGAGAAGTATGAAAGTTAATTACATAATTAAAGAGGAACACATAGTCTCAGGTGGCTGAAGTGAAGGGCGGCAAGAGAGGAAGCTGCAGATAAGCAAAGGAGTCAAACTTCTGTTGTTAATGCTTCAAGGTTTAGTTATCACATTAATGCTATTTCCTAACACATTTATGGCTGTCTGAAAAGCTTATTTTATATTGACTCACATAACTTGCTTAAAATCCTAAGTGATAACATCTCATGACAGGATATTATTTCTTACTCCTTAATATGTTATCATATAATGATATATATCACATATATTACAACGCTTCTGTAAGGCAAAAGACACTGTCAATAGGATAAAACAGCATCCAACAAATTGGGAAAAGATCTTTACCAACCCTATATCTGATAGAGGGCTAATATCCAATGTATACAAAGAACTCAAGAAGTTAGACTCCAGAGAACTAAATAACCCTATTAAAAAATGGGGTACAGAGCTAAACAACGAATTCTCAACTGACAAATACCGAATTGTTGAGAAGCACCTAAAGAAATGTTCAACATCCTTAGTCATCAAGGAAATGCAACTCAAAACAACTCTGAGATTCCACCTCACACCAGTCAGAATGGCTGGGATAAAAAACTCAGGTGTCAGTAGATGCTGGAGAGGTTGTGGAGAAAGAGAAACACTCCTTCATTGCTGGTGAGATTGCAAACTGGTACAACCATTCTGGAAACCAGTTTGGTGGTTCCTCCGGAAATTGAACATAGTTCTACCAGAGGAACCAGCTACACCATTCCTGGGCATATACCCAGAAGATGCTCCAACATGTAATAAGGACACATGCTCCACTATGTTCACATCAGCCCTATTTATAATACCCAGAAGCTGGAAAAAACCCAGATGCCCCTCAACAGAGGAATGGATACAGAAAATGTGGTACATCTACACAATGGAATACTACTCAGCTATTAAAAACAATGAATTTATGAAATTCTTAGGGAAATGGATGGATGTGGAGAATATCATCCTGAGTGACATATATCGTTCATTCATATATATATTTCTCTTACATAGTATAGCTAAACTTTAATATGCATTTCTAGTTTTTCTAATATACATTAAATAAACATGCAGTAGTCCAAACATCTGTCCTGTGCTCCTGATCTCATTTTGTGTATAATTAGAAATAGCCACCCCATCCACTGGGGAATTATAGACACTGGGATATATGGGAGGACTTTAAACACAGAGGTGACATCATCTGAAATTGAAAAGCGTCAGTCATACAGTGGTGGTGCACGCCTTTAATCCCAGCACTTGGGAGGCAGAGGCAGGTGGATTTCTGAGTTCGAGGCCAGTCTTGTCTACAGAGTGAGTTCTAGGACAGCCAGGATATATAGAAACCCTGTCTTGAAAAACAAAACAAAACAAAACATCCCTGAACTTGGAATGTTATTTTTAATGAACTTTAAACAAGAACAGAGATGGAGAAATATCCTTTAGCATCTGATGGAATGTGATTTATTATATTTAATCAATCAATGAAGCTTTAGGAAATCTGAAGGCTGTACAAAAGTGTTGTTCTAGAAATATGGCAGCAAAATTCTTCCTAGACTATGGCCAGAGAAGATGAAGTCTAATGCCAGAATCATCTATACAATAATATTACTATAAAAAGATTAAGAAAAAAACCTAATGGCATTGAGGAAAGCAAACTGAGAGGTTGGCATTTTCGGCTAAACATGAATGATGAGTCCACGCTGCTGTGGTGGCCAGCCCAGTTGACGTGTACAATCAAAAGTGGCATCACTTGTCTGGAGAGATGGCTCAGCAGTTCAGAGGACTGGGACTAAGTTCCCGATACACATATCAGGTAGAACAAAACCACCTCTACCTATAGTTGCAGAGGCTCCAATTCCCTCCTCTGGCCTTGGAGGAAATCTACATACATGTCAAGAGTGTACAAACAAGGAGGCACACGCACACACCTTCACCTACACCTACATACATTTACATTCTTAGTATTTTTAAGTGACATGTACCACTGACATTCATTTCTATGGTCCAGTGAGACTTAAAACACTAAGTTTGAAATATGAAGATAAACTTTATATAATACAGTATATTTTTCTCTATCTTCCAACAAGTTATGCTTCTGCTTGTAAGAAAATGTCAAAAAATCTGGCAGAGAATTGCTACTGGGGTGTTGCGAAAGGTTCATAGGAATTCTCAACCTGTAACATAGCAGCTGTGGAAACTCAAAGTCTATGCACTACATAAAAAGTCTCACAACCAGTTAAAATCTAAATTTCTTCAGGCTAATTCCATAATTTGGAAGCAAGGGTCCAAGCAGGAATTGTGAGGTAAAACACATTTAGCTATGTGTAGGACTCGTGGCTGTTTCTATGTTCCCTAGAGGGCCTTAAAGGCATATTTGGAAGGTATCCTCAGATCAGGCCTTGGCCCCACTAAAGGCATGGGATGTCCTTAGGGCCACATTCTGCTTGCTGATGTTGAAGGCATCCCTTATTCCCCAACTGGCCCCAAATCTGTGTTTCTTTCATGATGCATCTTTGCCTGGTATGCCTCTAAGTCATGTTCCTTGTGAAGCAATGTGGTCCTTTTACAGGGACTACACATTGAACTCTGAAACGGGAAGAGTTGGTCTTTCTTACTGATACCATGAAAAGAGAAAGAACACATTTTAAATATCTCCACACATCCCTAGGGAGGTAACTGGGGGTTGCTTTTCTGTTCCCCCAGAATAGACCGACCTTGGGACACACTAATCTCATCCATGACAACTGCTTTTGCACTTGGTGTGGAGATTCTGGTGGACCCCTAATTCAAGTTCCTTCATTTGTAGGAACAAGGCTGGTTCAGCTCTCACTAATGGATGCTTAGCCTCATCTTCCTGAATCTCAGCTGCTCTCTCTTTCCTGGTAGACTATCTCGGCTGGATGATGCCTCCACATGTCCATAACTGCCAGCACACTCACTCCGTTGTCATCGTGTCTAGACTTGGCAGGCATGAAGCCCACTGACAGTCACTGCCTTAGCCAGCCATTTTTTCTCCTCTAACTGGAATAAGAGTTGGCTATCTTACTCAAGAATAGTCCCATTTGTGCACAACTTTATATGATAGAGAGAGACAGACAGACGGAGACACGGAGACACAGAGAGAGACAGAGCTAAAGGCACAGGGACAGGGACAGATTATATATAGAGAGATGCTGATAGCTCAGTCTCCCTTGGGGTTTTAAATAGTCATAAGAGGTCATCAGGAAAAGAAAAAGAAAAACTAGGAGAAAACCAAAGCTAAGGGGTAGAAGAGAGGTGTCCCAAACATGTTCTAAGGAGTCTTTCAGGGTTTTGTGGAAGTACTAATGCCTGGAAGGTCAAGAGAACTTCCACTTTATTGTACAGGTGAGCTTATATCCACTTTAAAACAAGATATTGCTTCAAGAAAGACTTTCACTACTGAATAATGTCTAGAGTTGTGTGCAGTGGTGCATACCCGGTACCTGAGAGCCGAGACAGGAAAATCATTGTGAGTTCAAGGACAGACTGAGCAACACTGAGATTTTCAGTAGAATACAGGGGTCCTGAAGGGCCTTATGTTAGAGAACATGGCTCTGAGATGCACATCTGGCAGGGACCGAGGTAGCTAACTCTGAGCTTCTGTGAAGCTTTGGGTCAGGTTGCGTGAGTCAAAATGGTTGATACCAGATATCCAGGAAACTCAAAAGCAAATAGTAACATAATCTGTTCTATAAATACTCTACAAGAAAGCCACTTTTGGGTGGTTATGTGCACGCACACACACACACACACACACACACACTCACACACACAAATATACATGTAACTACACATAGACACAAAATATACATATAGCTACACACACACACACACACACACGCACACATACATACACATATACACATTAAAACATGAAGTCTGAAGCATCAGCCTTCATTGGCTTGCCTGTGTCTAGAGGCCTGTGTACCTACTTCCATATGGCCCATCTGTGTGTGTGCCTGTGCTTGGGTACATGCCAATATCTGTCAATCAAGCAGTCTATGTAGTGCTGGTGTTCACTGGAGTGAACAGAGCATGTCTTATCTGCCTATGACTCCTCATAATTTCTTCTACCCCCTGGGCCTACCATGACCCACCTCTTTTCCTGACATCAAAATTCAGAATCCACACCCAGATTTACATGAAAATATAAGCCAAACCAAAAAGAGAAAGGGAACTGAGGGTGCGGGGGCCAACTGCATGAAGCTCAGGGTTTGGTTCCAGCGTATACCTGTAGTCCCTATTACACGTAGAAGTAGTAGGATCTGAAATTCAAAGGTGATCCTATGTTACAAACAATTCAAGGCCAACTGGGGATACATGAGACCCTGTCTTCAACAAAGATACAAAGAAAGAAACAGGAGGAGGGAGAAACAGTTGTGTTTGAAGTGTTTTTCTCACCTAGCAAGAAGAAAACAGAAACGGGGTTAAAAAGTGAATAACTGATATCCAAAGATAAAGGAAGGCGATGTAGGTCTCTGAGAACAACCAAGTTATACTATAGACTGCAGGGTGCCCATACTTCTGGGTGATATGCAGCCTGACTATGCTGTGGCCCCAAATCCTTCCAGCCAGTCTATGGCCCCCGGACTACAAGCACTTAGCTGTTGCCACCCTAGGCAGCCAAGCAAGCCTGTGTTTGCTGAAAGAATCCTGAAGCACTCATGTGGCTTCTCTATGGGAAAAGATTTCAGCTCAAAGACGTAAATACCCATCTTGGACACGTCCTCCACCTGCTTTTACTATAATCTTTTAGGCGCCTGTTTGGTATTGGTTTTTGTTTATTTATTCCTTCTGCTTTGGTTTCCCTCAGTTTTAATAGTCTCTTAGATCAAAGTTCACATCCTCCCAGGTCCCAAACTACAGAATGCATGCTTTATTTTTTTTTTCCACCATTTCCTCCTGGTACCACCTGGGCAACATAAGAGTTAAGAAGGAGCTTGGGATGGGGCATTGGTGCAGTCATGGCAGCTCCTGTCCACTAACCCCTACAGAGCATGGCCCATGTCACATGTGCCAGCTTCCCACTGTATCTTCAAACCTTCAGCTGGTACCCCAAGAGTACCTAGCACTGACTGAGCAGTCACTGATAGGCTGATTGACTGGTTGGAGGGAAAAATTCTTGACCCCCCAAGTACAACTTTTTATGTTTTATCTTTATTAAAAGTACTAACTCAATGATTCACATTAGACAGTGGATTATCTTCCTCCAGAAAAGGAGGTTCATGATGGCTATAAGATACTAATCAGTGGGGGGAGTGGAAGGGGATGGGGAAGGGAGGGGAGGGAGACCACAAGGAGGAGAAAGAGAGAGTAGAAGGTGGAGAGAGGAGAGACACCATGGGGTAGGTAAGTGAATCATGAAAACATCGCCATGAGGGCTGCCCAGTTGGAGTCAATAGCCCAGCTGAAACATGCCAAGTTATAAGCTGGAGTTACTGATATGAAATAGACATAATAGCTTAGAGGTTAGATATATGCCCAGCTCTAGTGCATTAAAGGCTTATTATAAATAAAAATGCTGTGTGTCTCTTATCTAGGAACTAAAAAACCAAAAGCAGGGTAGAAACTCAAAATGAGATTAAATATTTAATACAACATGTGTTAATTCGGAGGATTAAGCATCTAAAAGTGATTAAAAGTAAACTACTTATATTTGTTAATTCCAGAAAGCCATGCAGAGATAAAAGTGATTTAAAAATATTCACAATGGTGAAAAAAATATTTGAACAATTATTTAGTACAAGGAAAGACAGGTATAAATAAAAAAGTTAGCAGGATCTAGAACTGTCCTTTTGAAGCAAGACTCAACAGGCCAGACTACCAGAGCACGTGCCTAAGTCAAACACATCGGTAAATGCTGAAACATGAAGACTCAGAAAACAATAACAGGATTCCTCTCAGCAGTGCTACTTGGATTTAACAGCAATTCCAAACTATCTCTTTTCAGCTGGTGTTTGCTATAAGGGATTTGTCCAAAATGTCTTATTTTCAATTTACAGACTTAAAGTTTTGGGGAACTGGAGAGATGGCTTAGCAGTTTACTGATCTACTTCAGGATCACAGTTTGTTTCCTGTGATCTACACTGGGTGACTAACTCTAGCTACAGGGGTCTGCTGTACTCTTCTGGCCTCTGTGGGTATGCCCATGCCTACGGCATATATTCACACACATATACATAAATAAAAATAAATCTTTAAAAATAGAGTTTCTTAACCATAGATGTTCTCTTAAAAAGCAAAAGCCCAACACCATTTTATAATTTGTTATAATACAATTACAAAATCTAATAGGCCAAAGAGAAACAGTATCTTTGTGCATACATGTGTGGGCATGTGTGTCCATGTGTAATTATTTTAATGTGCGTATGTACTCTTAGATGTGTATGGGTGCCTGTGCACTGTGTGCATTCATGTGGAAATCATGCAAGGAAAGCATTCATGTGGAATTACGTGGAAAAGTGCAAGGTTTCATCATTAAGGAACCTTCTACTCTGAGTTTTCAGACAGTGTCTCTCACAGGTCTGGAATTATTAGGCTGACTGATAAGTAAGCCTCGGGAGTCTTTCTTGTCTCTGTCTCCTGAGAGCTGAGATTAGAAATATGAGCCTCTGTGCCTTGTCTTTTCACAAGGGTTTTTGAGGATGGAATACTTGCAAGGCAAGTACTCTCTCAGCTGGGCCCTTCCCCAGCCCTTGGGCTATGTCAGTCGGTGTCATTCATTGGGACAGAATCATGGAGATCAGCTCTCAAAATTGTACTGATTATTATCATTGTGTGTATGTGAGTGTGCACGATGTGGAAGGGTACACTGATTATTATAATTGTGTGTATGTGTGTGGATGTGGAAGGGTACACTGATTATTATAATTCTGTGTATGTGAGTGTGCACAATGTGGAAGGGTACATGTCCATCACAGGATAACACTGTGGAGTATGTTCTCCACTTCTACCACTACATGGGTTCCTGCAATTAAACTCAGGACATCAGGCTCGAACCCCAAGGACCTTTACTTCTCAGCCATCTTTCCAGCTCAAGACCAATTTTAAGAGTTGTCTTAGTCAGGGTTTCTATTCCTGCACAAATATCACGACCATGAAGCAAGTTGGGTAGGAAAGGGTTTATTCAGCTTACTTCCACATTGCTGTTTATCACCAGAGGAAGTCAGGACTGGAACTCAAGCAGGTCAGGAAGCAGGAGCTGACGCAGAGGCCATGGAGGGACGTTTCCTTACTGGCTTGCTTTTCCTGGCTTGCTCAGCCTGCTCTCTTATAGAACCCAAGACTTCCAGCCCAGGGATGGCACCACCCACAAGGGGCCCTACCCCTTGATCACTAATTGAGAAAATGCCCCACAGCTGTGTCTCATGGAGGCACTTCCCCAACTGAAGCTCCCTTCTCTGTGATAACTCCAGCCTGTGTCGAGTTGGCACACAGAACCAGCCAGAACAAGAGTACTCCAAAGACTGATCTATATGAAAAGCCCAATTTTTACTACATGCATATTTTCCAAGTTGACTAGCTGAGTCATTGTATTATCAATCTTTTTCCTTTAGAGAAAAGAAGTCTAATAACAATGTAGATGTAAGAAAGTCGTACATAGTTTAGAATCTTTATTCTCATCAAATTGTTAATCTGAAACATTTGCTAACCGAGCTTTTTAAGCCTTATTATTTTTTAACCCTGTATGTGTGGGAATTGATGCCAATGGAGGCTGAAAGCTTCAGATCCTCTCAGATCAACTTACAGAAGGTTTTGAGTGTCTTGGTGATGCTTGATACCAAGGTAGGCTCTGCTGCCCTCTTAACTATTGGACCATCTCTGCAGTCCCACTGATTAACAGTTTTAGCCTTTTATTTTACTTATTTCTTAATGTTATATTTTAAAAGCAGCAAAATAAATATGAATTCCTGTCATATTCTTTAGGAAGCTTTCGACTTGGGAAGGCAATGACAGTATTTCATTCCTCATACCCCTTTCTTATGATAGCTAAGGCATAAACCTTATTGTTAAGGAGAGCATCAGTGCTTAGGCAAGGAGGGAAACACTATTAGAAAAACATGAAGATAAGGGGAGACTGGAGAAACCACACTTCAGCATGAAGAAAGAGGGTATGCAACAGGAGGAGGAAGGGGGGAAGGCTCCACCCATCAGGGATGACATTTAGAGAAGACAAGGTGGGTAGGAAATGGTTGCATTTGCCAAGAACATGGTAGAAAGGGCAATTCTTAGAACTGAGCTGAATAAATTTATGAACCCCAGGGAAGGCATTGAGGTGCCATCTTGGGAAGTTTTAACTGTTTGAGGTGGGCCATAAGAATTATTAAAAGGTCTCGAGGCAGACGATAGATTAAGAGATGTAACCTCAAAAGATTATTCTGGCAACACATATAAACATTAAAGGGGGAAATGGAAAATGCAAAGAGCCAGATGGGAACACAGTACTGCCATCTAAGGAATGGGCGCCGAGGAAATGAGGCAGTGTCAGGAAGAGTGACTCAGAAGAATCAGAAACCACTGAAGACAAACATCATTAGAGCAGGGAGGAAGGAGAGTTTACTGACGACCGACCTTGCACGCACCACAGCACTGTACGCAGGATGAAAACCGCTGCTCGACTTTCAAACAGTTCAAATTTATGTCTTGTTTTGGCCATGGGATACTTACCAATAATAGTCACTTTCAACCCCAATGTGTTCTGGTTTTGATAATATATTAAAAGACCCAATTAATTAATTAACTTATTAATTAATTAACTTGTTGGCTAATTAATTGCAGTATTGGGAATAGAACCTGGCATGCTAGGCAAGTGCTTTGCCACTGAGCTATACCTCAATCCCACACATTTATATTTATGACATACATTCCCTCTTTTTTTTTCCTACAAAATCATCCACCGGCTGACACATCAAGAAGCTGAGGCTCTGATACTTGAATTATATAATGGTGTTTGACTGGTAAGTGGTTGATATGTAGATTTAAACCCAAATCTATGTTCTCCTTAGATGGTTGGTTGTGACCTGTAGCAAATACAGACATCAGGAGGGGCACACATAACACAGTAAAGGACAAGCAAGAGACACTGGGGAGAGGTAGGAAGATGTGTCTATGAGAATGAGAATGTATTTCTCCTGGAAATCATGTGCACTTTGAGACAGAAATAGCACATGTACTGAAATGATGGCCTATCTCTATTATTTATTTTTGGACAAGATCTCACTATGTCTTCAGCTCTAACTCCCCATGATCCTCTTCCCTCAGCCTCTCACATTCTAAAATTACAGGTACATATTACAGTGCACAGTAGTAGCACACTTTGAAAATAATTTTTACCTTTATTTATTTAGTGAATGTGTGTGAATGTACCATACTACAACATGCATGCCACAGACAGAGCAGTTGACTAGAGGACAACTTGAAGGAGTTGGTTCTCTCCTTCCACATGGGCTCTGGGGACTGAACTCTGGTCATCAAGTTTGGTGGCCAATGCCTGTATCTGATGCACCATCTTGTATACTCAGGTCATCAAGTTTGGTGGCCAATGCCTGTATCTGATGCACCATCTTGTATACTCAGGTCATCAAGTTTGGTGGCCAATGCCTGTATCTGATGCACCATCTTGTATACCCAGTAGCTCATTTCTAAAAAAAAAAAAAAAATCACAACAAGAATATTTTCTGATAATTTAGTTGAAAAGAAAATTATAATTTCTTTATTTAAGATAGTTATTTTGTTAGAGAAAAGCCTTATTAACAGACTAGAACACTCTAAGCCACACTCATTCAATTTTTTACCCTGTTTTTCATCCTAGGAGACAGAATCAAAGACATTTTAAAATGCAGTGAGGCTTTTGTTTGTTTAGTTTTTTTTATCAACGTCACTAGCATCTTCAGGTGTGCTAAGACAAAGGGCAGCATTTTCATTGTTCAGGCACAGACAATGTGTCTCAGATGATGTTGCTATGAACTCTGAAGGGGAGAGAAAAGAACCTGGAGACAGAGGAACAAAGTAGGGGAAGCATTTAAAAGGCAACACCCAGGCTGCCTGTGGTGCTTCATGTCTGGCTGTGAGTTCAATGCTAGCCTGTGTCTTGTAGTTTAGCTTTAGGGAAACCAATAGATAAATAAATTACAATTCTCTCAGATTTAAGACTCACTTACTTTAGACAAAGGTACCTTGTTTACCAGGACTTGAACTACCAGTCTTGTCATTGCTTCATACTTTAAGCTGATAGATATTAAGCACCTGTCAGTCAAAGGTTCTCAAACCCAAGCTTGAGTGCCCAGATTCCTGTGACAACAACCTAAACATCTGAGTCACATCTTAGAACCTTCTGATGCAATTGGTCGAGGATGGACCCTGAGAACATCTGTCTCTAACCAGGGACCAGCAAATGCAATGCTCCTGGTCCAGGTACCTCACTCCCAGAGCCACTGGTTTACACTGCAGGCTGTGTGGTAGGCAGGCTTGCTGCTGCTGTCTGCAGAACGACAATGGAGCACAGGCATCCACCAAGGCTGGTTTCTCATGGCACTCTGGAAAATGATTCAACGGCAAGACTTGTGAGAGAGGTCCAACTTTTTGCCTCATTGTCTGTGTTCTGAATCCAACCTAGTTTAATATTTTGGAAAATGTTACCCCTTTCGGTCCTGAGCAAAGTAAATATTTGGTCAGTTGTTAAGGATGAGCTGCAGAGCGAGACCTAAAGATGTATCCAAATTCAGCAGGAAGGCTGGGCGCTGCTTTGCAGCTTTCTCCAGACTGTGATTTGTAATGGCCTTCAGGAGCCAGCAGAAATACCAACCACTTGATCTATTAAGAACAGGCTGGATGGACCTTTTTGCAGCAGAATATATTTTTTTCCACACTGAATCTTCATCACACTTGGCAGCGAAAGGAGAAAGGAGAGATGGAATACTTTCTGTCAGGAGGATTCTATATGGGCATTGTTCTCAGATGAATAACCCAGGAGCAGTGAGTTTCAAATTGGAAGAAAAAATTTTAACAACCCATGTGGTTTGACAATCGACACAAGTGGGGACCAGGGAAGGTCGACACCGTTTACCAGAAATCCAGATGGTTATAGAATCGGAACCGCAGTACAACGCAGACTCTCTAGACTCCCGACCAACAATTTTCTTACCATAGCTTACCAGTACTCAGAGATAAGAATAATGGTGAATTGGGTCCTTGAGGGGTCTCGACAGGTAAATGTGCTTTCAACTAACCCAGGCAGCCTGAGTTTTATTATGGGGTATGGGATACATGGCAGAAGGAATGAACAAAATCCCACAAGTGTTCCTCTGACCTTCACATGCATGAACACACACGCAAACACATATGCATAAAGCACCCCTGCACACACATATGCATGCATGCTCATATGCATGTACAACACACACACACACACACACACACACACACACACTAAATAAATTTTAATAGAGTAGTGAATTGGTTTTAAAAATGAAATCCAGATTCCAGCTGTATAGTTTATGCAGCACATTTCCTGCTAATTACTAACCCAATTGGTTGTAAATGCTGAGAGGGCTCATAATGCTGGAGAGTCCTTTTTCCTGTCTAAGCATTTTCTAATGCATCCTCTACTGTGATGATCCAGATCTCCTCCGACTATGTGGCCGAGAAGTATGGACAGAGACCCCTAACTATAGTGAAATTTGCATTTTGTCAAGAAATTATCTAGGAGAACATTATGGGTTTTATGTGTCTTCAGCACTGAAGTCACTGAAGGTGAATTGGGACCAGATCAGGCCCATTGAGTTGGAGCCCTGTAAGTGACAAGATTTTGTTGGATTACCTGTGATGTGTAATCTTGGCTGTCAACTTTAACACATTTGGGAAGAGAGAAGTTCATCTGAGGAACTGCCTTTATCAGACTGGCCTGAGGGCATGTCTGGGGCCTCTTGGTTGCTAAGTGATGGAGGAGAACCCAGCCTACTATGGGTAGTGCTATCTTTAGGAAGGTGGGTCTGGAGGACACAAGGAAAGTAGTAGTTAAAAGTGAAACAAGGAACAAGTCAGTGACCACTGTTTCTCCAGAGCGTCTACTTCAGCCTTTGCTTGAGTTTTTGCCCTAATCGTGGTCCGTGACCCAGTTGTATTCTGAAATAACTCCCTTCCTTCTCTAGTTGCTTTTGGACAGTGAATGATCACAGAAACAAAAAGCTAACTAGGACAGACCTTCACATGTTATTAGTGACCAGAAGAAGAGAGACCAGGCCCATTACTCCTGCTCTGTCTTGCCATGTGTTACTCTCTGCCAGGCTCCTGCCATAGGTTTGGAGCTGTCAGCTTCCACAGGCATGAGCTTAATAAACCTCTCTTCTTTAAAAATTATTTGCTCTACAATATTCAGTTATAGCAACAGAAAACTGACTAGGACAGGAGACAAACATAGGGAGTAAGGGGTATTACCATGAGGGATACTAGACCCATTTGGTCCTCCTAGCATGCTTCTTCCTTTCTAACTTGGTAGCTAGAAAGAATCCTCTGCCTTGTCACAGAGGGATTAGATGGGGTAAGAGCCATAAAGCAATTGCCTCGGAATTGAAACACTCCCTCTAGGAGAAGGGCACAGGGAGGCTCATGAAACTCAAGATGTAAACAAACTCCGCATGTCTAGGAAGGCTGAGCCTTAGAATATCACCAGGGCCAGTTGAACTATTATAGAAGCAGTTTATGAGTGTTGAGCGAGGAGACTGACCAAAAGATGTGGGAGAGTGGCTTCTCCAACTTGTCAATCTGTCAAGCTGCCTGCCTGCCATGCAGACAGCCCTAGGGATGCAGCTTTTGTGAGTGCTCAACCATGTTGGGTGGGCTTTTGTATAACACCATTGCATTTGAGCCATCCCTGTCCCTGTCAGTAGCCCCTCACCCTTATGCCTCTATTCAACCCCAATAAAAACTAACTGGTTCACTAAGCTGGATGTTAGTAGAATTGTGAGTTAAGTCTGTCAAGGATTTCTAATGTAGGGTGAGCTGACATTGTGCATTACAATTACCCAGGAAAGGTCTCTCGAAGCAAGGATTGAATTAGAGATGTGTAATTGTAAACACTGGCTCAAGACATGAAAGAACCCCAGGGAAAAAGAGAAGCATCCAAAAGTGAGTGTGCTGTAGTTAAGAGGAGACATGCTTGACAGACGACCAAAGAGAGGGCCCATAACACCAAAAGTGACCAGGGGCTGGCATGAAAAATCTGTCAGCATTTTCTTCATGCCCCATCAGGTGGATATGGGCATCAGTGAGAGTTGAGAATGTTGCATGGGTGGCCAAATGGGAGCCAAGATCTGTTCTTAGGTCAAACATGGCTTTTAATCCAGAGTCTTACATTTATTGCTGATGTGACTTTAGGTTGCCAGGTAACCTCTATATGTCTCATTTTCATTACGTGTACCATATCAATTATAATAAGTAACTCTTGAGTTTGTTGATTCACGTTCTAGGTACTTGTAAAGCATCCATCATGGGTGTGGCACTTTTCAAGATGCCAGGTATTGGTGGAGACAGCTAAAATCTCTGCTCTTCATGGATCCACCCTTCAGAGTGTGCAGAGGGATTTAGAAATATATGCAAATATGATGGATGAATTAAATTCATCGACAGCAATTAAGGAAGAAAAGCAGATGAATCAATATCTCTCAGAAGATTGATATAAATGAAAACTTATAAGATAAGAGCCAGCTTTGAGACACTTTGGTGAGGAGCAATAGAGTCCTGGTGACCACAATTTCTGCCCCTGCTGCCCTGGTATGTCCTGAGTGGAAATGAGTATTTCAAGACATAGCTGATGGCAATGGTTAAAGGAAAGGAGGCGAGGGAGAATGATTGACAACTTAGTTTATGGTACAAAGGAAGTCCTCTGTAAGAGGAACCACTGAGTCATTATTCATACTTTTCAAAGCCTTCATGATTTATTAATGTCCTCTGTAAAGTAAACCCAGACACAGGCATTGCTCTTCCAACCTGTGACACCCACGCCCAGACCTTGCTACACTGGAAGGGCCTCATGCCACTTGGTTTATCCCACCTGTCCAACACAACCCCAGCACAAGTGGACATTAACAAGCATAGCATGCATATTGTAGTCCTGGAAATGAAGTTGGTCTGGGGGGATTTTAATTTTCATGTCATGACTAGAGGTTTGAAGGTTTCTTGGAGGAGCCTTAGGAGTCCTGAAGAAGAGAAGGTTAGGAGAGGTGAGGAGGGCAGGAATCCAGGCCTCGCGCTCATACTACAAGCAAGTGAGTTCCAAAGATATCTAGTTTATGTTTTATTTTTCACTGGAATACTGAGGAGTTGTGCTGAAAACACACACACACACACACACACACACACACACACACACACACACACACAAGTCCAATAACTGGGAGTCACTACTTGACTCTCAAGCTTACCCAAGGTCATTAGTTAACCAAAAGTGTCTTGAAACTATCACGCCTCCTGAGTCTGTTGTAGGACTTTCTCCATGGGCTTTATGACAAATCTATTCTGCTGCTGATAGATAGGGAACTTCCGCCAGACTCCGTGTTGGTCAGTGTGCACTGCCTTTCATAGAAGTTTGTATCTGAGGTCTGATGTGCTCAGAAGCCCACTTCTATGAGTTTTTACACCAAAAAGAAGACTTGCTCCCAGTGGCTTAAAGTTCCCAGAGGCGTCCTCTGCTCAAAAGCAGGAGATGTTTCAGTTAGAGTCTCTGAGACATTTGAAGGAATAAGAGTAATTTATAAGCAGATTACAAAAAAGTTGACTTGCCTTTTCTTTCCCACTTGTGGAGCAAGTAAAGTTAAAAATGTTGAGAGAGATACCCACAGAAGCTGAGGTAAGAAAGCAGCAGTGGTTTACTGTAAATGTAATGTAAGAACAGACATGATTTTCAAATGTAGGGAATGAATAAGGGGTCCTCCCAACAGAACCACTAACTCTAGAATAGGAAATAATTGATGGTCTATTTAAACTCAAGTTTAGCGGATTCTATCATTTAATATTTTGTATTTACAACTTAATGCTCGTGCTCTTTGGAATATTGTACAACCGTAGGAAAGAAATCCGTAGAAACAGAGATGTTGTAAATGCATGTGATGAGCTAAATTTAAAAAGCTAGTTACCAGCAATAAATTTAACACAATACTTCTTAAAACATTAGAAGCAGGTTTAGAGAGATGATAGATTCTGCAAAGATTTGAAAAGGCATATGTTACACACTTGCATTAGGGAAGAAAGGCAGGAGGTTTGGGTCATGTGGTGACAACTCTCCTGTTTGGAAAGAATGGTAGGATTGCAGGAAATACATCTTGCTGTGCTTTGGACCACAGAAAGGAATATTGACATCTTAAAAGGTACTCAACTATGTGCCCAAGCTTAGCTGTCTCAAGTTGCTGATTTATCCTCTTTTGGGGGACTTGGTGGTAGCAGCTAAGGCAGGTATATTTTCATGCTCAAGTTAACCCTCAGAAACGCTAACAGGTCCTTTTCAAGGAAGAGTAAAGATGTTCCCAAGTATCCTACCACTACACTGAAAGGCAAACTCCCACAGAAGACTACTCTCATTATACACTCTCGCTCTGCGCTGTTCCTTTGTGCTTCTAAAGAGCAGTGAATTCACAAACAAGGAGACACAACCAGCACCATACACATTAGAAAAGGTGGAGGCAAAGGCAGCTGTGTTTCCTCCAACCTAGGCTAGCGGTGTGGAGCGTGCGGCTTCGTGCACAGCAGAGCGTGGTGGATCAGCATAGCCCTGCTGGAACAGTTTGCAGTGTTAGGTTATAACACTGAACTAGAAATGTGGCCAGACCATGTGGCCAGCAATCCCACTTTTGGGAATATATCTCAAATAATCAAATGTCTGAGAAAAGGTCTGTATGGAAAGATCTTTATAATCACAATTTTAGAATGGGTAAATTCTAAATTTCTAAATTCTATTCAATGAAAGATGCTTGGATAACAGGAAGTCAATATAGTAAGAATTCTATCATTTAATAACTCAGATTTACAATTTAATACTTGTCTCTTTTGAAATATCATTCAACCACAGGAAAGGAACCTGTGGAAACATGAAGAGAGTAAAATGTGTGTGATGAGCTAAATTTAAAAAGCCGTTTAGCAGCAGTAAATTTAAAACAATACTTCGCAGCAAAAGCAACTGGAAGAATCAGAAGGAAGAGGAGAAAATGGCCACAATGACGGAACATTAGGTCATATTTCGCTTTTCTTTATTTTCTTATAATGTGGTTTTATTGCCTTTTCAATAGTAATAATAAAAAACGAGAAGAGAGATACTGAAAATATACAGCAGTTGAACAAGGAGAAAAACACAGAGATAAGGAGAGCCCAGCCCAATTGGGGACTTTTTATGGGAAATTGCTTTTGTTATATTTCTTTAGCATCTGGTTAACAGTAATGATTTGTTAATTCAATAAACTAGTTTATTTTAGATGGGGACTTAGGAAGGTTCCAGATCAGAGTTACTGTCCTCCATTCATGGAGGTCTTCAGCGCTTCACATAAACAAGGGTTCCTCTGTACACATACTGAAGAAGTATCTAAAAATGATTCACACTGAAAGCAAATAACAAAACAGACCTACAGAGGGTCCAGACCAACTGGCTGGAGAGCGCTCGAACACCCGCTAGCAGAGCAAAAGTACCTTGTAATAGGCCCAAATTCACTCCATTGGCAGTTGAAAAACAAACTGATACTCTGACATCGCCACCAAGAGAGGGCAACTGCTTTCTTCTGTAGTCGATGAGACAGAGAGGGGAAGGGAGCCCGAGGTTGGAGAGGTTGCCAAGTCTGAGAGCAAAGAGGGGTGTCACTGTGTGGGAGGAGCCTGCGGTGAGGGAGGGTTTCCAGCATCTTGAGTCCACCTCTAAGTACCTGGTCCAGCTGACCTGATTTTACTCACCCAGGTCAAATGGGACTTGGGACTCAAGACACCCACCTGAGAAAACATGCTGGGCTTGTTTGAGTTTGGATAGTTTGGGAGTTCATGCTTTGTTTCAAGGTCACAATTTCAAAAGCCTTCCTTAAACGGCCCTGGTTCTTGAAAACCTTCCCTCTTGTCTTGAACTGAGCACAGATGGAATTGAGCTTGCTCTTCCCCATGGTGCTCTGTGTCTTCTGTGGTGGTTGTCATCCAGCTTCTGGCCCTGGGTGGCTACTGGATATCAGATGACACTGGCTGTATTGAAGGAGGTTCACTACAAAATACTGTGCCGCCAGAAAGCTCTCTGCATTCAACCTAATCCATACCATCAATTCCAGATTCTCTGTTTCCTTGAGAGTCTATTTTCCCACATCCCCTTCCATAGGAATTTCTTTGTCAACCATTGTTCTTCCCTGCAGGCAGTAGACACTGACTCTGGCTCTGGATATCATGGAAATAACAGCCAGAAAGCTGGGATTATAGGATGTAATGAAGTCTGAAGGCTTCAACTCCCAAAGTGCTGTCTAACATGACAGGTTCTTCAGCAGGAGCCCAAGCAAGTATCCTACTAACAAACCATTTCAAGCTTTGTGTTAGAATACATACATATATATATATATATGTGTGTGTGTGTGTGTGTGTGTGTGTATGTATATACACATATATACATGTATATATATGTGTGTATATACGTATGTATATATATATACATACATACATGTATGTATGTATATGTATGTATTATACATACATGTATGTATATATATATATATATATATATTATAGCAAGTATAAAAGCATTTCAATCCAATGTGTGAAGCACTGCCTAGTGACAAGCCACTGGTGGCTGCTTTAGTGGCTTTACCACTAATGAGTCTTCTGCCCCTGCATGAGCTATTTTCATGACTGAGAAAGCCAGCTGTAAAATGATGAATCTCATTAGAGTCTCTCTCCACTGTGGTTCTTTCTGGCTAACATGTTGCTCGAGTCCATATCAGTCGTAGCCACTTCCTCTCACCTGTTCCTTTGTACCTGGAGATGACATAGGTAAGGGAAGCCCTGACCACTGTTAGCAAACCTCAGCTGAGTCCTTCTGCATCCCAGGGTCGAGTGCTCTCCATCTGTGAGCCAGCATTTGCTCTTCCTGCTCGGTCCCCCATTGTTCTGACTTCTCAGAGGAGTCAAATCAGAGAAGCGAAGGCATCCTGACAACATCAGACAAAGTCTGTGCTGAAAAGACTCTCCAAGAGCAGATCTTGCCCTGCTGCTAAACATCAATTCAGCTTGTACAGTCTCCGTGGTAACAGAGAAGAGAGCAACAAGGGAGCATCCTGGCGGCTGAAAGTTTTGTCACATCATTGAAACAGGTTTTAGGGCCTCTCAGCAAGGTGCTCCCCGTTCAGTCCCCACAGGGCTTGCCTTTGTCTTCCAGTCTCCCTCTGCACACACCCGATGACTTCTCCATTTATATCCTGCAGGAATCCTCCAGGAATACAATGTAACTCAGAGAAACCCAGAAAAGCCCTAGGTCTGATTCCACTGCTGTTCACATTAAAGAGCTTGAAAGCAGACATATCAGAACTCCGGATAGACTGAGCAAAAGGAGGAATCTGCTGAAGGAGTGGGGTGAGCAACAAGAAAACTGACACTCTTCCTATTTTAAACTAAGCCACAGCTCAACAAATGAGACTTATTCATCAGAATTTGAGAAAGTTACATGTCCATCAGAAAGATTCAAGGCCACAGGGCCTTAGAGATGAGATTACCAAATGATAACTGCTCTTTAATTAAAATTTGATTCCCGAGGTCATGCCTTCATTTCTGCATCATCCCTGGTTGTTCTTGCTCTATAACTGGAATGGAGAGTCAGGACAGAGACTGTGTGGCCTCAGATGCTTGAAGCACTTAGTATCTGGTCTTTTACAGGAGAAAAAAAAGGCTAACTATTGTCTTACAGTGTTAATTTATTTAAGTTTCATATAGGGAAGTATACTAGTCAGGAACATGGGACGAATAAGGCCACCAAAAGCAAAAATATTTGCTTTGCTCATGGTACTTGACTCTCAGTCACTTTATAGCCCACAATAGCTGCATGGACTCTAGTTAACAAACTTAAAATCCATGTCAAAAGCAAGAGGATTAAACAAAGGTGATTTGGGGGGCTTTCCTTCTCCCTGAGAGTCAACTCCTCCATTAACTGGCCTTCCTGGCAATTCCATAAAACTTCTATTTATCCATCTATCCACCTATCCACCCATCCATTCACCCATCTACCCACCTACCCATCCATCCATCCACCCATCCACCCATCC
>NW_022196902.1:6099270-6112395 GCF_008632895.1 Mastomys coucha
CCATCCATCCATCCATCTATCTATCTATCTATCTATCTATCTATCTATCTATCTATCTATCTGCCAGATCCTAGTGTCTGCCTGAAAAGGCCATGGGAGAAATAACATTTTTGTTTGTTTGTTTGTTTGTTTGTTGACTTTATTCTTGGTGACTACATACTCAGCTAAAAACAGGAATCCACTGTTCCTGAGAAAGGAGAGAGAAGATGTTGAGTTAGACCTGCAGCAAACTTTGTTACAAATTCAATTCTGCTTAGTGATGTCACAAGTAGCAGGATTTATGTGCAATCCACAGCCTTGCCATTAGAGAGAAGAACTTTTTAAAAGAAGAATTTGCATTCAAGCTACAACTGCTTCTGTTTGCTGTGTATCACTTGTGCATATAAATCAATCAAGTAGCAGCCTATTCCCCAGCAATCTTTCAACAGGACATACTGAGCAGCCGCCATGAACCTGGCACAGGGTGAGGGACATAAACTGGAGTTACCCCTAATGTCTGTCCTCCACGACCTGAGTCAATGTGAGAGCAAGAGCTGTAAATATGTAAACGGCTCTGCGTGTAGGGTCAAAGAAGTAAAATTCCTGATCCAACAGAGAAACCACATAAGAAAAGAGTAAGACTGGCTAAATGCTGAAGAAGCAGTCAGGTGGAGATTATAGCATAAGAAAGAAAGGAATCCCATTTTCATATTAGGAAGCATCAATCACATACAGCAGCCAGGAGAGAATGAAAGCATGCATATGTGGATCCCATATATCATGGTATGGGATGGAGTGAAGGGAGTCAGTCTGAGATGAGTAGACAACACCCCCAGAACAGAAGCAAACTTAGCACAAAGACCTTGCATTTAATCTGGGTATTACTGAGTATGGCTATCATGGCTAGGCATGGTTAATTAGTGTTACGGAACGATCATTCTGGTCAGTGGAGAGGGTCAAGGCAGAAGAACAGGTAGAAAGATGGTTTCTATTTAACCTCCATCACACATTCTGCCCTCATACTTAAAGTGGGATTGTATGTTTCTGTGTGTGATCTATTCTAATAGCTAAGTAAAGAGACATCCCTGATAGTAAGACCCAGTACTTACCTAACCCTAACAGTTATCCTGGGAAGCCCCATCCCATAGACAGAGTGAACTGGGCATCAGAACCCTGGAATGGTTTGCTTCTGCTCTCATGGGCAGTGGGTGGCAGAACAGAACTTGCATTGAGTTCTCCTGAGTCCAAGTCCAGGGCTCCTTCTGAGGCATGTCAGGAGCAATGAACATTCCAGACTCGACCTGTCACCCATAAATCCAACGCAGCCAGTCCTGTTCGCATGCCTTGGCAGCCACATATCCTAGTGGCATTAGGATAGGAAAACACTGAAGCATTTCCCTTCTGTTGCTTTCTGAGGCACGATATCAAGAGCGTTTTATTAGGCCTTGGCAAAGTCTCTTCATAGGAAAAAGAAATCAACTATATATTTTATTATTCTTTTGTTTGGTACTGTGGCACCTATTCAAACACTCATAAAAGATCTATTTCTCTATCATTCCAAGTCTCTATTTGATTACAATCCACCTTCCATCATTTGCACAAGGGGCCATATAGATCCTCAGTGCCCCTGGTCAACAAAAATTTACAGTATTTTAATTTGGGGTTATTATTTCCACTTCAGAAAAAAAAAAACTTTCCAGACACCCTTTGATCCTTAAGCTTGGTTTAAGTCAAAACTACCCCTCATTTATGTTACATGGTACATAGTCAAAGCATGTAAACCCTGCCTGTCATTGGCCCATTATTTGTCTTTTTCCAGTAAAATCCTTACCCTGGTTTTCTGCACTAGTTCAGTACACCAAAGATGAAAACTGTGTGTGTGTGTGCGGGGGGCTGGGAGAAAAATTCAGTAGTAGAAAACATGCCTTCGCACATCAATATTATATCTATCTACAGGAAAAACAAAACCAATGTGTGAGGGTTAACCATGCATAAATGTTTTCTTTTTGCCATTGATCTCTGAACAAGAGAGAATAACTATTTGTAGAGAACCTCCATTGTATCTAGGAGCACATGTAGGGATGCTAAGTGTACATTACAATTTGAAATAAATGCTATAGGTCACAACAATCTAACCCTAAGGGGCCACAGTTGCATTCACTGCCCACCCCTAGCTATACTGTTGTGTGAGACAAGATTGGGTGACTAAAGTATCTAAAAACAAGGGTCAGGTTAAAGCAGTGACCTGTCACACAGGGGGCATCTGTAGTCACCAATCCATGTCTGCACATTCAGAAGGCTGAGGGAATAGTATCTGTAGTCTGAGGCCAATTTGGGCTACATAGTCCTCAAAAGATAGGGGAGAGGAGGGAATCTATTTACAGACTACCAGTTAGGAAGGACAAGTAACATAAAAAATACCATAGCTTTCACCAAGCAGAAATTTACTAATATATGCATTTTCTTTGATATCTAAGAGAAATTAAAACTTTAAAATTTATAAGAAAAAAAAAGCACTGAAAATTGTTAGCAGTGGGCACATTTTTGCCATATGGATTTTACTTCACAATAAACACTCAATAGTGTCTCAATTTTGTTCGGCTTCTTATATTTATCATTACAGGTTAATTTCACTTTTGCTGTCTCATGATACAATTGATTTAAGGCACTATGGTAAATCACCCTAAAAGGGAATCGACTGGCTCTCTGTGGATGAATGCCACTAGTCTTCTTTCTGTAGAAAAGACACTTCATTCTGCTGTTCTACATTCCTCACCAGCACAACATTCTTTCAAGCACAGCGGAAGTTTGCCTTTTTAATTGTTTTACAATTGATATTCTCTGAAGCTTTCATCTCCTCCTCCTTCTGGTCTAGGCCTTCACTCATTTTCTTTTCATTTGTTTATTTCCTGTATGTGCATTTGTGGAAGCCCCAGGGAGGGAAGTGGGATAGCTAACCATTCATTCCTGTGCATAATTATTCAAAGGACACTGAACTAAGAAGCAGGGGTTGAGCACTCGGGTACTCAGAGCTCAGTTGCCAGTATCTGTGATGCGGAAATGAGCAGAGCAAGGCACTGCATCCCTTGATCTGAAGAGGAAGGACTGGAGAAACTAGTGAAAAGGCTGGAGAGAGAGAGAGAGAGAGAGAGAGAGAGAGAGAGAGAGCGCCAATCAGTAAAGTGTTGGAGTGGAGGAGGAGGCAGAAAGAGGGCTTCTGGAGCTCGCTGGCAAGCCGTCTTCCCGACTGGATGACACACCAAGGACAGTGAGAGACTGTGTCCCAAAAAGAAAGAAAAAGAAGGTTGTGCAGTCTCTGTTCAGGGAGCTAGAGGTTGTCCTCTGGTCTCCACATGTACATATGTGCATATTCACACTCATGCACTGAAGCATAAGCATGTACAGGTGGGGGTGGGGGAGCAGTGGCTAGTGAACAGAGAATCTTTATTAGTGCTCTGAAGGGAACCACAGTTTCCATTACGGCTGTGACAAATTATAACCACATAAGCGTATCAACGATGATAACGGACAACCTTAAAGGTGTGGAGGTTGAAGCCAGACTTAGGTCTCAAGAACAGGAATCTGAAGTAGTGACAGTCCTGTGTTTCTTCAGAAAGTTCTCCGGCAGAGTCTTTTTCTTGCCATTCCCACAACTACAGGCAACCTGGAGCCCTTCAGCCAAGGCCCTCCATCTTTAAAAACATCCCTGGCCCATTGATTACTCTTCTTGTCTTCACTCTTCCCCCTCCTTCTTCCCACAAAAGACTCTGATTACACAGGCTGACTGGGCAATCCAGAGATGGTTAGCAATGGACATTTCAACAACAATTTGTTTGGTTGTATGTGTGTGTGTATGTGTATTCATATATATATATTTTTAATAATTCATATAATCTTTAATAGTCTTGCTATGAAACTCATGAAACTCAAGTTGGCTTCAAACTCATGATTTTCCTCCCAAGTGTCACAGATATGTAACACCTTCATTTTTTATTGCTAATATTACTTCTGCTTTTTGTTTTCAAAGCATCTTGGCCACGGTTCCCCACCTCTACTACTCTCTGCCCCACCCCCTCCACATACATACACCTTCAACTCTTATTCTCCCTTCCTCATACACTAGACTCAAAGGTTGGGGCTTAGGGCAACCAGGTCTTTGGGGAGTCCTTCATCTGTCTCCTACAATGATACAACGAGACTATGGTTTTAGTAGTTTGCCTCCTCTATTCGGAGAACAGATGTTTACTACAACCAGTATTTGGTGAACGAATCAGAACTGTGTATTTGTTTCTCAGTGGAAGAACGACAGGGGTGAAGCAGTCTCCATCAACTTTCCAGATTAATTAAATGTTTCTGTTGCAAGAGAGACATTCAGAGCCCACCAGAGTCAGCTCGAGACAGTGTTCCCACCGCTACCCACTTTCCTGCTTCCTCTTTGAAGCCAGCTGGGACCTGGTCGCTCCTGCTGGACCCTGGTGGTGCTCCTCCTCGCCTCTGCTCCTTCCCCTTCCCTCCTCCCCCCTTTCCCTTCCTCTCCAGCTGTTTTTTCTGCTTCTGCTTCCCTGAGAGCTTCCTTACCTTGATTTCTATACACCTCAGCAATCTTTGATTTATAAATGGGGATGGTTAGTGTTGGTTTGTTCTTTTATTTTTTTCCTTTCTTTTTTAATCTGAGCAGATCATTTTTCAGAAAAAAAGGCCGTTTGAAAATAGCTGGAGAAACTAATATAGTTCAGATAGACATCCGAGAGGTGAATTATAAGCTCTGACTGCTTTTGTAGGGCTCCTCTGATGAACATAAAGAGGGGGAGTTTTTTAATTTCTGCGGTGGAGACTTGATTTTATGATGCTGCTGTTTTGTCAGATGAAGCTGGAGCATACTACTGCTCTTTAAATTACAGCCTTGACAGGCTAACAGAACCTAGTGGCACTGACCCTTCCTGACCTTTGTCATTTGTGTCACACCGCTTCAGTTATCTGCAGCCATCCATTTCACGGTGGATTCCTGGCTGTGTTTCCCATGCAACTGTAAGTGCTCAGTAGGATGAAGGGAACTGGCCATCCCTTCTGCTGCTCCTGCTTCTCACAGGGGCATCTAAGTTCTGTGGCTAGAAGTTGCTGCATCCGATGATTTCATAATGCGTGTTGCCTGAAAATATTATAGAAAAAAGAAATTTACTTCCTTGTTAGCTTTCACCTGTGTAATCGGCTATGGACTGTGTCCATCAGAAGATGCTGGATTCCATGTATTAAGGACACATGCTCCACCATGTTCATAGCAGCCTTATTTATAATAGCCAGAAACTGGAAACAACCCAGATTCCCTCAACAGAGGAGTGGATACAGAAATTGTGGTACATCTACACAAGGAACTCAAGAAGAAGGAAGACCAAATGGTGGACAGTGCACTCCTTCTTAAAAGGGGGAACCAAATACCCATGGAAGGAGTTGCAGAGATTAACTGTGGAGCAGAGACTGAAGAAAGGGCAAGCCAACCTAAATATAGCTATCTCCTGAGAGGCTCTGACAGTACCTGACTAACACAGATGTAGAGGCTCACAGCCATCTATTGATCTGAGTACAGGGTCCCCAGTGAAGGAGTTAGAGAAAGGACCAATGGAGCTGAGGGGTTTGCAGTCCCTTAGGACGAACAACAATATGAACTAACTAGTACCCTCAGAGCTCCCAGGCTCTCAACCACCAACCAAAGACTGCACATGGAGGGGTCTGATTGTTCAGGCAGCATGTGTATAGTAGAGGATTGCCATTTGATCATCAATAGGAGGAGAAGAGATCGACCCTGTGAAGGTTCTGTGCCCCAGTGTAGGGGAATGCCAGGGCCAATAAGTGGGAGAGGGCGGGGTGGCAGGCATGGGGAGGGGGGAGGCAACAGGGGTTTATTTTGTTGTTTTTGTTTGTTTCTTTGTTTTTTGGAGGGGAAACTAGGAATGGAGAAATTTACATGTAAATAAAGAAAATATCTAATAGAAATATAAAGGGGTAGTAAAACACACACACACACACACACACACACACACACACACACACACACAAGATGTTGGATTCAGTTCTTGCAGGGAATGAGTGATGCCAAGGCACAGGGGAATCTTAGCACGCTTTCTTAACATACCCTTCTCCTTTCCTTTTGTTCTGAGTTTGACCAGACTAGACATATAGGCACTTGGTCTTTGCCATAGGATGGAGAAAATAGGGAATTAGAGCAACGAGTCCATCTACTCAAAATCTGAGAGACTAAGCCTTCCAAGCTGAATGAACATGCACATCAATGTTGCATCTACATTCAATCAAAAGAGTTATGAAAACTGGGGATGTAGTTCTCCTACCTTCCTCTAACTTGTCCTTAAGTTCATCCTCAGGATTAAATGCCAGTCGATTCTCACTCATTTTATGTCCTATGGCCAGGAACATGTAGCCCTCTTTTTAATCTGTTTTGTTTGTGTTTGTTTGCTCTTATTTTTCTGCTATGAGAACCCAAAGACCTGATGTCATTCTTTAGATGAGGATCTAGCCAATTACATCAAATATATAAATACAATTAAAAAGCACCCACACGTACGTGTGTGTGTGTGTGTGTGTGTGTGTGTGTGTGTGTGTATGTGTGTGTGTGGTGTTGTAATGGTTACAAGAGTTCTAAACTGAAATCTTTCTACATGTAGCTCTAAGGTCCACTTACACGGTTGCTTTCTGTAAACATGCTTTCCTACAAAGCTGTAGCTCACTGCTATGGAAGCAATGCCATTAGCAGAAATAACAGCGGTGCCACAAATCTTCAGGGATTTTTTTTTAATGGAAAGGAAAATGCTAAAACTAAAAATATACTTTTTATTTGCAACTATGGGAATACAACCAGCAGAAAAACACAGGAGGAGTATATAATTAGGACATGGAAGGTATTCTACGGTGGTTTTAAAGAAAGGAAAATTCATACAATGAAATCTCTGGAGCAAAGAAGGCAAAAGAAAGAAATCACAAAATAAAAGGCTGGGAGGGAGTAGCATCTCCTACAGCTTCTTTAAAGCACCCCAACGCAGTCCTTACAGATCTGGGTAGGGCAGTGATGGAAATCACCCTAATACCTTTTGGGCTTATATTACTGATGATACCCTAAACCTCGCATCTACAAAGAGAAATAACTACCAATTCAGAGACCTAAGTGTTAACTGTCCATCTTGATTGACATGGGATTTATAGAATCCACTAAAATGTATCAAGGTATGCAAGTGCTGGAATATAAGAGAAACACTCCCTTTCTTTTAGAAAGCAAAAAAACCAATCATTTTTATAATGAAGGGCAAGTATTTTAAGTATGGCATTTCAAGGGATAGTTTCAGTAGTCAGATAGCCATCTGCCATGTTGGCCATGGAGATGTAATTCAGATCGCTAGACTTGGAGGCAGGCACCTTACCCTTTAAACATTTCATTGGCTCAACATTCTATTGTTGATGCTATTTAATGGTTTCATACCTGTATATATTGGGTTTTGATCACTTTGGCCCCATTCTCTCCTCTCCAATTCCTCCCCTATCCTCTTACTACTTTTCCCTTCCTGGGCTCCTTTTAAAACCTATTCAGTCCACTTAGTGCTGCCTGGATGGGATGGGTGTGGGACCATCTGCAGAGCATGCGTAGTTTATCAGGCACCCCATCCCTAAAGAAAACGGAATCTCCCTCAGCATTCAGCCACAATAGTTCCTCACTTAATTCTGGGACTCCACGAACACTGCTCTATGCTGACATTGTGGTTGTTTTGATTTTGTGCAGGTCTTGGGAAGACAGATGCAGATGATTTGAGGTCATTAGAGCATCCTCCTCTTTATCTCAGCTCTACACATCAACCTCACTTAGACTTCTGAAGGCATACTATCAATATCAGTGGCCTAGATCACTTAAACAATGCCTCTGTTAGTATTATTAGCAACACCTGCAAAATGGTGTTGTGCATGCTTCAACTTAATGATCTTATTATGCTAGCTGTAAATTATAAATACAAATGTTCATCCATAAACTTTTGTTGCTGAAATTTTTAATTAAGCAGGTTTTTCTTTTCTTTTCTTTTCTTTTTGGATCTTTTGCTTTCTTTGCAATTTAAAATTTTCGGATGATTAAAAGGAACAATTCTGTTTTCTACAACTCATTCACTGGGAGGTTCTGGTAGAGTTGTTGTAGAAAACCAAAGGCCTCCTTATATCTCTCTTATCTAATAGATGTTTGGGAAATCCGAGGAATCCGTGAGCTGTCTAGTGGTTACCTTTCTATGTATGACCTTTCTATGTATGACCTTTCTTATGTATAACCTTTCTATGTATGACCTTTCTATGTATGAAGTTGACTGTGTTCTACTTAGGATGTTTTCATTCACTTAAAAATTTCAACAGTGAATAGATTTAAAATATAACTGAAGATTTGGTGTTGGAGAAATATTATAGTTAATGATTAAAAAATATCCATAGAAAGAGCACAAAGGGGGTTGGTTATGGCTTAAAATAGATGTAGGAAGACTCCCTGCCAACATGACATCAGGGCCACATGGTAGAGAGCTGCTCGCCAGCCACGTACAATGGACAGTGAAGAATTCAATTTTAATTTTAGCAGCTAACGCCATGTCACATGCATGGCTGCGTCAGCCTTCACTAATCCCTTGGATCTGATAGTACCACTGAGCAAACAACCGAAGCATGTGTCTACCACAAAAGAAGAAGTAAGCACTGCCATGGCGTCTTGCTCCCCTACAGACAGATAAAATAAACAATACATTCAGATGATATCAAGTGATTTAGAAGACTAAACCTACTTAATAATTTCACTGAATTGCCATTGGCATGTCCATCCAAATTGATTCCTCAACCACTGTGCTCTTCATAAATCTTCATGGTTAGTCCTTATCATCATCATCAGCAGCAGCAGCAGCAGCACCATCATTACAATCATTTTTACCCTACTATCTGCATTTTATTAAAAACTTTAGTTTAAAGAATTCTTTGCTGTTGACTGCAAGTTCCTCATGAAGGCCCTGGAGTGTTGTAACAGTACATTAGCGCAATATTCCATTAATCAATGACACCACAGACACACACACTCTTCTAAACGAAAACAACTGTAGGAATTCACATCTGTGTTGTATGGGCAAGTGTGATCCTGATTTGGCAAAAAATGTCACATTCTAGATTCAGATGTTCTGAAACAAATCCAATGTGTGTATTTTGTATCAACTATAGAAACAGATGGAGCAAAGGTAATGTATTTGTGCCTCCCTCATCTACTGCAGGAATGCATAACATGAAAATCATCAGCTGCAGAGCCTCAGACAGACATTCCTTTCAAATTAATTAGCAAGCTTCTAAAAGATCTTTATCAAAGGGTTTCCAAGAAAGCTCCAAGGGTCCCCTCAGTTGAGCAGCAATATGACAGTTAGCCACCAGGGCATCTTTAAATATCTGCTAGGCAGTCACCTGCATGTGGCTGATTTTTTGGTTTCAGGGAAGGATAGCAAGAAGTTATCTGGATAATTTGTTGAAAGCGGATTTCATGTTTTAACATCAAAGCTTCTCCGCTCATGGCTGATCAGCCCTGGGAAGCAAGCCACCGCTCAACCTCTTTTCCAGGGGCTATAAGCATACCACCATTTACCTGCCCCGCCGCCCCAGACTACCCAAGAGTTTGGCATACAACAAGAGACATACCAAGAACATAGGAAATGTAAGCCAGACAGTTTGGCCACAGTGCCTTTACATAGACTCTGTGAACCACTCCAGCGGAATAGTGACATGAGTCCTGTGAGAATGAAGAAACAACCTGGAGGTGACATCTGTGAACAACAAGAAATCAGGCAGTGGAGCCTTTGTGGTGTAGCAGACTCCTCCTGCATAGTCCCGGATGGCTTGAATTCTCTGAAAATAAATTCTTCCATATTGTACTTTATATTGAAATCTCTGCCTGAACTATTTTCATCTTCAAGGCAGACACATCCTTCTAGGATTCTCGAGGTAGCTGCTATATATTTGCTCTGAGTTTGCTATGCTATCCACTGAGAAGAAGCATCTAGCTCTGTTTCCCTTGAATCTGAGCTAGTCTGGATGAGCCAAGAGTTGTACTGAAAGCGATGCTCTGGAATTATGAGGCAGGTCTTCAGCAGCACTGTAGTTTTGACCAATCTCTTGCCATATAGTTCTAGGAATTATAAACTGCCAGTAAGAATGTAAGCTACCCTGAGGAGGGGCAAAGCCACGTATAGGAAGTCTATACATATAGACTATACATATAGTCTATAGCTGTACATAGGTTTCTAGCCATTCCAGTGAAAGGACAAGATCATGCTAGCTAAATTTACCCAATGTCGATAATGTCTATAACAAAAGACTCACCCCACACAATTAGTTGGACACCTAGGTAGCCCTGAGGTACAGAGAATGGTTCCTCAAAGCTACTGATGTCAGGGGCACAATCATCCATCTTATCTTCTCACATTACATGGTTTCAGTGTCTGTAGTCAATCATGGTCTGAAGCTTTAAAAATTCCAGAAAAAAAAAAAACTCACAGGTTTCAAACAGCATGTTCTTCTGCACATGTCATTTAGCCAAATGAGTCTTCTGATGTAAGAACTGTTTATGATCTTCATATCATTATATTATTTATTCATTATAAGACCGAAGAGAGTACTGAAAGTATCCTGAGAGACCACATTCACATGACTTTTATTACAGAACGTAACAGCTGTTTTAATTTTAGCTGTTATTAATTTCTTACAGTGTCTGATCTATAAAATAAAACTTCATGGTGGTAGAAATAATAGGAGAGATACAATACACTTATGACTAATTCTGTCTATGGTTTCAAGCATCTATTATATAGTACTGTAAATGCCTCCCCCTTCCATGGGAAGGACTAGGGCAGTTTGTTATACAGTGATAAACAGAATACTTCTAACTTTTATTTTCCTGCCGGTTCCTAGTTCAGTTACAAATCTGTTCAATCTTCCCATGTATTAAGTCTTCCCTCCATCCTTGCAAAATATATCCCCAAACCTGCCTCCCTCCATGGTAGCCATCATAATACACAGGGGTCTATCCCTACAGCATCGATGGTCTCACTTTCCACTCTACAATCTGGCTTTCACAGCCTCCATTCTGAAATGCTAGAATCTCCAAGTCAAGAAGGACCTCAAAGGCAATACCTTCTAGCCATATGTTCCTGACCGAATTCCCTTCCATAAGGTTCCTTCTCAGTGGTACATGTCTCAAAGCTGCTGTAGCATGTCAAGGAACAAGGCCTTTGGTGTCACCTAAAGAGGCTCCTTCTATCTTTGAGTATACAAGATAACAAAGCATTGATTTCGTCTCTTATAAAGTTCTACTCAGGGTAGATAGATGGCTAAGTGATTAAATGCTTCCTGAACAGGCATGAGGACCTGAGTTCAGGTCTCTAGTACCTGATCAAAGCCAGGGACAGAAGTACCCACCTCTACCCCAGCACTGGGAGAGGGAAGAGGCAGATCTCCAGGACTCATTGACTAGCTATTCTAGCCAAGACAGCAAGTTCCGGGTTCAAAAAGAGAGTCTGTCTGAAAAACAGTGTGGAGGAACAGCCAGAGAAAACATCCCAACATTTGCCTCTGGTTTCACATATGCTGGACAGTGGAGCTCACCACCAGCCCCTCCACATACATGCATGTATATACCAACCCCTCTTCAAGTTTCCCTTCATTGCTGTGACATTCATGGGGAAATTTGGAAGCATTTGCCATAGTTGAGTAAGATATGGAGAGACTACATTGCACACATCTTCCAGTCTAAAATGTTATAATGTTACACATCATAAAAGTAGTACATAAAGTCACAGGATAGACATCACCATCACTTTCCTTTTGACAATATAATCTAACTTAGGTTGTGAGCCATTCCACTCATTTAAATGCTTGTTGTATAACTATGTGATCTTCGGCCACTTCGCCTCTAAAACTACAGCCAGGAAAGGAAATCCAATCATTCAATTATTTCTGTTAAATTCAAACTTAAACACAGTCAACTTGATACTTTAGTTCTCCCTCCCTCTTACTAATCCCCACTTTTGGCTTTCTTTCCCCCTGCCCCCTTGTGGAATCTTAAGATCTAAATCCTAATAAGGGACACATGCATCATGACATTGTGGGGGAGCACTGACTGGTCCATCATTGCCCTTGGCTCTCTTGCTCCCGCTCATCCTTGTTGACTTCTACCCACACTGCTCTCTCTGATGACATTACTTGGCACAGGGAACCTCATTAAATCTGTTGATGGTGTTCTCTCATGTAGGCCCTCTATTCCCCTCCCAGGGCAGTCTCTGGGGACACAGTGAATCCAGATCTTTTTATGCTGCCTGGATTCCTCAACACAGCATAAACACTCTGCTGTTGTGATGTTTGCCCCCTTCCTGAGAATGTCCCAGAATTCGACATCCAGATCCCCTGTACTATGGGATTTCCCTGTGGATTCTGAGTTTGCAAAGGTGGAGGCAGGTATAGTAGCAGAAATGTGCCAATGAGGCAGTGTACAGACTGCTGGGAAAATGAGTCAGCTATGTCCTGGGTCTTCCTTTCTGATGAAATTTGAGTTACATGATGAGAAACAACCTGAGTGAGGTCTTGTTTCAAATATTTTAAGAGAGTGGAAGTGTGGTGTGTGTGTGCCCGCATACATTCAAACTGTGGTTAAGGAAAAGAGCCTAGTCTTGGCCCTGTGAGTATTCCGTAGAGGAGGGACCTACAAAGAAATTTGAGTAGTCTCTAGAAGAAAACCAGAGAGCCTTCCAAGGAAGAGGAGCCAGTTAAGTTTTTAAAACTTGCACAGAGTCAAGAGATGTAGGAAATACGGAGGAGCACAGCAGCACTTTGCATGGTAGTCACTGATAGCTCTGCCCGTCAGTCCTGGTAAAGACAGCGGCTGGATGGTTGCGAGACTAGCCTTCTTGCCACCTCTCCCGCCCCCAAATGAGTGCTATATTTAGGGAGAGATCCTGCCTCAAAGGAATAACGTAAAAAGAGATGGAGGGGGACATGTGACACCCTCCTCTGGCCTCCGTGGGCACGGGTGTGCATACCTGCATACCCACAAAATTAGTCCTGAGAACTCAAGTGTGTGTGTGCGCGGGG
>NW_022196902.1:6112405-6116895 GCF_008632895.1 Mastomys coucha
TACAGAGATTCATATACCCATGACTCACATCATCGTTAATGTCAACTGAAATCATTACATCATTTCCAATGTGATGCAGTCATCAGGACTCCCATTTGCTAACCAAACTGGCTTTCAAAGCAATCTTTCCCCCGATCTCTTGAGCAGTAAACTCCTCATCTGCCTCCAGCTTCAGCCATCCACCACCCACATCAACCTGTGTATCCCATCGCTATAGCTGAGATGGGTGTTTCATCACCAGAACCTCACAGCTATAAGTTCCTGTACAAGCATCTTCCTTGCAAAACCTCTTCCTTATTTACTGCCTTTGTTTTTAAATGGGACTTCCAGGTACTCATAATAAAATCCCCATGCCTCTGTTGGCTGTCAGCAAGAGGCCTGCTCATGATCTTTGGCCAGGAGCCTCTCTCTTGGTGGTCCCTACCCAGACCTTTCTCCACACCACCTGCATTGGTCAAAAGCCTACTTTTTCCTTTATGGTTTAGAACATCCTATCCAAGAAACTTTTGTTGATCTTTTTCAGTTTGATGTGATCTCATAACACAGGCCTTCTTGTCTATTTTTCTTCAGTGAAGTTTGAGGGAATGAATGCCTTATCTTCTACACTAGATTTTGTTCACTGAAAGGGGTCTCGTCAAACTCATTTTGCATCCCCTTTATTACTACATGGAACAACCATGAAGGTTTTATTTAATTAACTCAAAAGGAAACGGTTAACTGGTTCTATATATAAAAATAAAATTGATGAGTGCAAACATTCACTCAGAAGAAACCATACCCTGGGAACTTTAGGAAGGACTTAGCCGGAGTTCTTACAAGCTCAGCGAACACCAAAGCACAACCAAAGATTGTTTCTATTTTTTAGATCCAGAATTTATTTAACTTTTATTGTGGAATGTGTCAAATATACATAAAATAAGAAAGAATAGCTTAAATCAATGACACGTTCGCCACTTAATCTATTTTGTCTCCGTGACTTCTTTCCTTCCCTTTTCTGCTTTACATGTTCTGGATCTTTCTTGTTAGCACCTTCATCAAGAAGTGGGAAGGAAGTATGTGTCAAAGACTGTCGCTGCCCACATTGGCTGTTAATCCCTTCCTCTATAAGGTAAAATTACTGGCACTTAAGAATGCTACTTCCTTGACTCTTTTACTGTGTCACATCTGCAGAACCGAACAACTCCGGTGAGCAAAGATGATGTGCAATTTGGGATGCTTTCTTCTTCCAGGTGCTTGCTACAAATGGCTTGCACAAAGATGAAGATAAAACTCAGAGGATCCAAGAGCAGCCCGATGAGAGAGCCTGGCCCTAGCGCCCCATGAGAAAACATGGGCTATCAGCCTCCAGACCATCCACTTTAAACACCTGTTACTTTAAGTCTGTTGCAACTGTTGATCCGATATTGGTACGAAGAGAAAAAGTAGCAATCAGCAATATCGGGACTATCACGTTCCAACAGTTGCATGAGAATTTCTATTTCCACCGTAGATAATCAAACTTGATGCCCAGTTCCTACAAGCTGTCGTTCTGTCCCATAGGCATGCTCAGCAGTTGATGTTGAGTGTATACTACAAAAGCAGCGATGTTGGAAGGCTGCTACGTTTCAGTTCAGGTACAATCTGTTTGAACTCCCTTGCAGATTTCTGGCAAATACATACACACACACACACACACACACACACACACACACACACACATGCACGCACATGCACACGCATACATACATACATACATACATACATACATACATACATATCCTTATATCCTATAAGACATTTCACAAGTCTGTAAAATAATAAAGCACCCCAAATATTAATTATGGAGAATGAACAAAGCTGTTTGTACTATTAAAGTGAGCATGATACTTGGTGATACATAGGAGTGTCTACATAAGGTAAATTTCCCTCCTTTTGATTCCCAAGTACACCTAAGTTACAGAGGCTGATATTTTACAATATCTGCCATTGAGGGACTCTTCTAAAACAGAAAATTTGTCACTCAACACTGCTTAGGGCACTCTGGAACTTACAAAGCTGCTTTCTTTTTTTTAAAACAGTGAAAGTAGCTATTGGAAATACTTTTGGCAAAAACCTTGGGA
Organism: Mastomys coucha; assembly: GCF_008632895.1. Taxonomy (NCBI): domain Eukaryota; kingdom Metazoa; phylum Chordata; class Mammalia; order Rodentia; family Muridae; genus Mastomys; species Mastomys coucha. Next base: position 6,114,505 of record NW_022196902.1, read on the forward strand.
CTTCTAAGAAATACGACCCATTTAAAATTGATGCCCATCAACAGTGCCTTCATTTGGGCCACAGTAGCTGATATAATATGCAACCCTCATAATCTGGAAATGAGGCTGAGGGTATCTAAATGGGAAACTCTCACTGTTTAGACCAGCAAGGATTACACAGCCATTGCTTGTGGTGTGGTTCCAAGACCCTGTAAAAAATAAAATCTAGGATTCGTTAGTCCCTTCTATGAAATAGCATAGTGCTTGCATAGAACCTGTGCATATGTCCCTTAGTACTTGCAGTCCCCTGTGTTCACTTACATACACACACAAGAGGAGAAAGTCTGAACACGATCAGCGTAGATGCATGTTATTCAAGTGTTCTCAATGAGAACATTCTGAACTAGGAATGACCAACCCATGGATCCAGATTACATAATGTAACATCCAACCCCATCCCAGCATCCTATGAGTCACATGGTTACACCTAACAGCTGAAAAATGTAGCTGGCCTAATTGCCAGGAAAAAAAAAAAAAAAGAAGACATGGAGATCCATTAGCAACCTCTGCCGATGTGAGCAGGTAGCATGAAAACCAATTCAAAACTTGCTCAAAAATGCCACTAATGGTATCTTCTTTAAAATCTCTCTTATGGGGTTGAACAAGTGGCCAGCAATTAAGAGCAATTTTGATTATTACAGAGGACCTAGCTTTGGTTCCTAGTAAGTATAGGGTTTCTAATCATCCTTAACTTTAGTTCCTGGGAATCTGCCCCCCACTTGCTGATCTCCATGGGTACCAGGCATACATATGATACATGTATAATATGTGTGTATATATACACATGCATGAAAATAACTAATTATCTTACTCCTTTTTACAATGCAAGAAATAAATTTATTAAATATAATTTGTGTAAAGAAGTGGTTAGGAAAAACAATGGTTTTCCTATAGTGAAAAGGGAAGTGTTTTGTTTGAAGAACATTTGAACTTTTAAGAGTTATTAATGTCAAATTGTCTTTTGCTAAACCATGATGTCCTTGTTACTGGGCCTGCAACACACAGGTGGCCCAGAAACCACACACATTCATCACAACTGTTGTCAGAGTCTCCAAGCCACACTGGAGAGACTTGCTAAGAGTCTGTGGATTATTATGTTTCACGATGATGATGTTTCCAGAAATGAAGGGAATTACACATTAACATAGAAATGAAGCTATGCAGGTAACCATAACAACTGCTACAAACTCAATAACATTCTATGATCCTGGAGGGTTTTTTTTTTTCCTTTTCTTTTCCTTTTAATTGCCAGTGGAATCAGAGACATAGGGGACAGAGGCATGAAGCATGTATGCTCATCTACACGCTTAGCCCACTGTGACACACCTGCCAGGAACTCCACACTGGCCCTCGTGATTCCTACATATACCCTGAAGAACAACAAAACCCTGGACCTTTGCACAGTGTCAGTACAGAACTGCTAGGCAGAGAAGTCCGACTCTCCGAATCTGCACATAAACAAGCGGTCTATCTATAACCGCGCATCACTAGAAATATCTGAGGTTCCTAACAATCTACATTATAGACTGGAAAACTCCAAAGGAGGGCATGGAGGCCTCTCATTTACCAAGTCATGTGCACAGTTTTTGGTCTTTGTTTTGATTTTTGTTACTTTTGATATCCTGACAAACAAGAATATACAAGGATTATTGACATTTTCTGCTCACACTCCAACCACAAATTGCTGTTATTGTTTTGAGGTTTTACATATATATGTAAATACACATATATGTATATGTATATATGTACATGTGTGTATATATGTATATGTATATATGTGTACATACATATGTATGTATATTATATATGTGTATATATACACATATGTATATATATGTGTGTGTGTGTACACACGCGCGCGCATGTGCGTTCTATGTCGGCTTTAAATTTCTGATCTTCCGGCTTCAGTTTCCAGCCAGGCATACACCACCACACCCAACTTCACTAACTGCTTTTTAGTGTTTTCTGCAAGCTCTTCTGTTGTTTCTCTTTGTACTTATAAACTAATACTTAGAACAACACAGATGAAAACTATATAGGCTGACAGTAGATTTAGAAATACAAGGACCCAGAGGAGATAGTTGACCTAGTAAAGCATCTGCCTTGCAACGTGAGGACTTGAGTTCCAGTCCCAGAACTTAGGTTAAAATGCTATGTGTGGTAGAGAGTGGATCACACTTGTAATGCTAGCACTAAGGTGACAGAGACAGGCAAAGCCCTAGCCTAACTGGGGAGCCCCAGATCAATAAGAAACCCTGTCTCAAAGGAGGTGGATGGCATTTCACAGAATGCCCTGAGGATGTCCTTTAGTCTCCACACACACTCACACACACACACACACACACACACACG
>NW_022196902.1:6116939-6120590 GCF_008632895.1 Mastomys coucha
ACACGCACACACACACACACACACACACACACACACACACCTCCTCTTCACCACCTTCTCTTCCACCCACCCCTAGTGTAGGGCCAGCCAAGGCTCCATTCTTAGCCCTTTCTCCCTCTTAAAATCTTGCCTGTATTGTTCAGATCTTCTCCTTCAATCCTGGAGAAAGACGCCTTGGGAAAAGATGCTCCAAACCATCTTTCACTTACTCATAAACCTCCCCACACTTCCCTTCAGCTGGTGGGATGAATCTGCATCTTTCTAGCCAGGACACGGTATAATTGTCTGCCTTGGGTGAGTGCAGTATCTCCTTTCTCTGCAGACTAGCTTCAGGAGGATCATACTTCAGTTCTGTTTCTAACACCAAACAGTTCACCACATCTCTCTGTCTCTGTCTCTGTCTCTCTGTCTCTGTCTCTCTCTCTCTGTCTCTCTGTCTCTCTCTGTCTCTCTGTCTCTCTCTGTCTCTGTCTCTGTCTCTGTCTCTCTCTCTCTCTCTCTCTCTCCTCTCTCTCCTCTCTCTCTCTCTCTCTCTTCCCCCACCCCAGCGGGTGTACATCTTCCTCATGTAAGAACTTCACTAGCCTTTCTTGTGAGAAAACCCCAAACCACTTTTTGGTGCACTGGGCTCTTGCAGATCAGAGCCTCCGCTTTTTTTTTTTCTTCTAACCATATTTCTACGTCCCTCACCTTTCTCTATTCCTTCAGTTATACCCAGCATAAATGGAAATTGCTCTTCAAATCATCTTATCACTAAAGATTCCCAATGTCATTCCTCCCTCTTTGGAACGTTCCCTTTTCATTTTCCTTAAAAGGGACCAAATCAGCACCTAGAACAGTCTCAGGCATAAGGGTGCTATTGGCTGAGGAGACCCCCATAAATGGGCTGGCTTCTTACTATGACTCCTCCTTATTCTCTGATCAGAGAATGAGGTTTCTCTGAAGAAACCTGTGGTAGTTTGCCTAGACTTATGAGTTTGAATGTTTGGCCTGTAGTGATTGGCACCATTAGGTGGTATGGGCCTGTTGGAGGAAGTATGTTAATGTGAAGGAGGGCTTTGAGGTCATATATGCTGAAGCTATGCCCAGTATAGCACACAGTCTCTTGCTGTTGCCTTTAGATCAAGATGTAGAACTCTCAGCACCATGCCTGCCTGGATGCTGCCGTACTTCCCACCGTGATGATAATGGACCGAAGCTCTGAAACTGTAAGCCAGGCCCAATTAAATGTTTGCCTTTATAAGAGCTGATATGGTAATCATGGTGTCTCATCACAGCACTAAATCCCAAACTAAGAAATACCCACTTCCTACTAATCCTGTAACTGAACAGCTCACAGAAAAGTTTTGTCCCTTTCAGCATGACAAGGAGAAACAGTTTTGTTTCTGTTTCACTCGGCCCTGTGGTATCCTGGGCATGTCATGAAAGCTTCCTGTGAGAAGCACCTGGGACTGTCCATGCAGAGGTAGAGTCCTTGATTCATAGCAGGTCCTCATTCATCAAATGTATCTGATATGTGTTGTCATAGCTTCTTGCAAATTAGAATGAATTTTAACATTCTTCCAGTGAGCTTCCCCAAAGATGGATGAACCACAATCCTTATCATGTGACTGCACTTTTCTTCTCCCACCCAAGGAAGAGCTTCACAGAGAGAATGGCTCTTTCTGCTTTGTCTGCTTGCAGGGATGTCAAGTACCATGCAGCAGATGATGTCTGTCCCATCAAGATTTCTAGTGGGCAGAAATGAGACATGGTTTTTGAGGACCCACTGGAGTGGCCACTTTTGGTGGCCATGCACAGCTGCTCCTTAGCTCGACACTTGCAAATAATCACACGAGGTAGCTGGACCACTCCCACTCCTCAGATTACATCTGTTTCCCCTCCACTGCCAGTGTTCAACTTGAAAACTTCTAGGGATTCCAATGACTGATTTATTGCTTTGATATTCTTCATGTCTACCACATTTCAACTGCTCAGTCTAGTGTTTAGCACCGCCAATGCCCAAATAATTCACCTTCAGACAGAATAGAAGGAATGTATAAGCTAGCCTTGAAAATTAATTACCACTTATATAACAAAAGTTTTGTGAGGAAACTATTTCGAGTTACAAGTTCTAGCTCATAAAAAAAAATCTGAGGCTTGCCTTACACATATTACTAAAAGAGCAAGAAAGTTGCACCTCTGTATTGTCGTTAAGTTTAAAAAACAAATGTGATCGAAAGCAAACTGTTTTCCTCTCTTCCCCATCCTTTCTTCTTCCATCCCCCTTTTCTCCTTTCCTCCCTGTCCTCATTCTCACTTCTCTCTCTCCTTCATTCCTCCTCCCACCCATGCTTTCCCATGCACACTTTTCTCAAAAATCTCCTCCAGTCTAAGCTACATTGGCAGGAGAACCTCCAAAAAAGTGTTAAGACTATGACTCATGTCATTGTAATTCTGCTTATAGGATTTATGGAAAAGCAGTGGGGTCCAAGAAAATAAAATAAAACTTTAAAAATCCCTCTGACATGTAAAAAAAAAACCTTTCTAAGGGAAATAGAGTTATATAAAAGATTTATATTTTGTTTCATGTAACGCTGAGGAAACCCATATCCCCTGTTAACTGCAGCCTCTAATTAGTTACAGACCATTGAACTCCATAAATATTTTCAAAGATTAATAGCAATTGACACATAGAGTATACTTTTAATCTTTAATAAGTGGTACTATTAATTCATTTTTCCTACAATCTAAAGAGGGTGCCAGTATATTAGTCCCATAGAAGCCAAGGCAAAGAAGCCACATTTTGTTAACCAGCCTACTAGAGTTGAGTGTGGCTGGGTATGCCCACACACACATTGGTCTCTTTGCCATCATTTTTATTCAATTTAGCCCCAGATGTTACCAAGATGGCTTACCTCCCTGCTTCCTTCAATAACTCTCATTCCTTGAACGTCAAGGATGCTACAGAGGCAAATAAATTCAAAGGTCCTCAAATGTGCTTCAAAAGCCATGTACAGGAGGGAGCATTTTAAAAATCCAGGTGGTATGCTGCTCTCCCCCAGCCTGAATCCATCAGATCTTATGAGGGTGATTCCTGAGCTAACCAAGGTTGACCACCATGAATGCGACAGTCATGAGAAAGAGAAAGTGCCATGTAGATTGCTAAAGACAGACCTGGTTTCTAAAGGGAATGGCTTTTCAATAAGGATTGTATTTCCTTTACCCATCTACATTGGTATAAAGGCAAATGAAGATAACAGAAAATATCTGATAGATACAGTAGTAGCCCACATGTAGTGAACACTCCAGCACTTCTGACAGATGCAGGAAACATCATCCTTAAAAGCAGAGGACAAAGCATCATTGTGGTAGAATAGGGTTCATAAAATCTTTACCTGGGGCTTTGGTCAGGAGGCCCCTCTTCAACTGGGACCTGTGCAAAGATGTGGAAAGAAGTTTTTCAATAGGAAAATGACCTACAGGGACTCCGGAGATGGCTGCATTGGTAAAATGCTGGCAGGCAGGCAGATCTCTATCTGTTCTCTAGGACTCATGAGTAGGACAAGAGGAGGGGAGGGAAAAGAGGAGGAGGAGGTGGAGGAAGAGGAGGAGGAGAAGGAGGAGGAGAGGAAGAAGAAGGAGGAGGAGGAGGAGGAAGAGGAGGAGGAG
>NW_022196902.1:6120869-6140786 GCF_008632895.1 Mastomys coucha
AAGGAGAAGGAGAAGGAGAAGGAGAAGGAGGAGAAAAGGAGAAGGAGAAGGAGGAGAAGGAGAAGGAGAAGGAGAAGGAGAAGGAGAAGAAAGGCAGGCCATTATGGAGAAGCATGTTTGCAATCCTAATGCTAGATAAGAAGAGATAGGTGTATCTCTGGGTCTTGCCACCTAAACAGCCTAGCCTTCTTTGTGATCTTCAAGGCAGGTTTGAGACCTTGTCTCAAAAATCAAGGTGAACAGCTCCTAAAGAGTGACAGGAAAGTCCTCCACATACACATACTCATGTATATAGTTCCCACAAACACACACACATACACACACACACACACATTTACACATCAAAAATTCTTTAAAGTTGTGTATATAAAAACATCTCATGATTCTAAAATGTCTATAATAGTGAATATGGTTTAAAGGTGTCATATTATTGGGTTCCCTAGAATAACAATTAGCTCCCTTCTTCCATAATACCTAAAATATTTACTACAGAGACAATAAAATTACCACCACAAAGAGAAAGGAAATAGGATGGCTGAAGTTATCCTCAGCTAACCAAGCACAGACACCATCACATTAAATGTCACTCCTGTGGCCTTCTTATTTTGTTGTGTCTCTTGGCTTTTGTAATCTACGAAGTGTGCCACCATCTTGAGAATCACAAGTTCTGGTGGTCTCCGCCTCCCTTTCGTATGCTCCCCTGAAGATGCACAAACTTGTTCCCTCAAACATTTTAGGTGGAAAGCCAAACTCATGAGGTAACAGAAAAGCAGATGAAGCCTTTAGAGGAGGCCAGATCCATTCACGAAGGGGATTACCAGCCTTATATAAAAGGGTCATAGGAACCTTGTAGCCTTTTAGTCATGTGAGAGCATGATGTAATTACTGTCTGTAACCCAGAAGGTTGCCCTTATTGTGCCCAAGTGGCCCCCCAACCTTGACTACCAGCATCCAAACTGTTGGGAATCAATCTAGCAAAAGATCGTTAGCAAGACTCAGTGGAAAATCACCTAGCTTGACCTCAAGATAATGACTGCAGTTTTGTAAATGCATTTTGCTTGCTTGTGGCTTGTTTGCTGCTGGCTGCCTGTTTTGGCTATACCCTTGTTTTCATGCTTTGATTAAACACACTGTTATCTGCTTGCCTGACTGATTGCTTTGGTTAAAGGTAAGCTCTTGCCTGCTTGCCTTCTTGCTTGCTTGTTTACATGCTTTAGGTTTTTTTCTGTTTTGTTTTGTTTTGTTTTTCAGACACAGTTTCATGTAGCTGATGCTGGTGACAGCATTTACTGAACTCGCAATTTTTATGAACTTGCTATGAAGGTAAGAGAGACCTTAAGTTCTTGATCATCCAGCCTCTACTTTCCAAGTGCTCGGGGTCCAGCACACTTCAGCAGCACTGCTGACTTTAAGGTGTCACTGCATTAAGTGAACGGTTGTGTAAACAACCACGGTGCATCATTTTGATGTTGAGCTCAGCTACATGCCTGACCGACAGAACTCTAATAGTGATGCAACAGAAGGCTTGAGCTCATCAAGAAAGATGTGTTTGTTTTAGTGATTCCAATTAAAACTTACAGAAATACCCCATGACTTACTGAGAACTCCCCAATGAAGTATCGAAGAATGTTTAAGAGAGCTTGTTTCAAGTATGCTTCCTCTGTTATACTGAGGTACACGTACCAGGACATGAAAGACTTTTCTAATTGCAAAAGTACAAATGACCTTAGTCTTCTCAGAGTTCTAAAAAAGTTGATGGCCTTTGTGATTTTTTTTTATAAAGGAAATGCATAATCTTATTTTGTATAAAAGTGAGAGATGCCATGAGAAGACCCACCTCACCCTAGGGTATCTCTACCCTCCCATCATGCCTAAGCCAGACTTCAGATAACCTTGGCTTCACTGCAGGTGCACAAACAAGATCCCAGGAAGGCAGAGTGGGGGCAGAGGAGGAATCTGCAGTCTGATGAGCTGGGACTTCTAAACAAGATTCAAGCCAGACCGCTTTTAACCCAGATCCTTGGGGTCAGCCTACTGGCCAGGATGAGAGATGCAGTCAAGTAGCTCCACGTTCTACACAGACAGCACTTGGTAATGTTGAAAATGATGGGCTAGTAATTGCTGTCCCCAACAACTTACATGTTTCAATAGCAACACAGCTTACACAGCAGGTAAACACACTGAGAGGGGAAATACTCCCTTCCTGGAGCCCAAATCTGATGGATCAAAATCCCACCCACAAGCAGCTTACAACGGAAGGGAGAGATATCTCTTCCCACTTGCTGTATCCGACTAATTGCATCTTCACCTCTTTTTTAGCTTCACATCCATTCTAAGTTCCCATTTTCCCATTAGGAAACAATAGTGAGATATCAATTTTCTTCATTAACTAATTTTTTTCAACATTTTACAGTGTGTGCTTTTTTAAAAGCCAAGAGAGAATATCACTCTACAGAGAGGTTAAGATCTGGTAATCCAATACCCAATTCAGAGCTCTACTCCTGACACCACCACACACATTCCTTTAGTCCCTGGAGAAATGGTACTTCTTGAAGTCCCACTGATTTGGCAAAACTCCGTTTCAAGGTCATTTGCCACCTCTCTTCTTGTGCAGAGCTGCGTGGAGGGTACAGCAAAGGCATGGCATCGGGGCAACACTTTAGCCTCACAGGGACGAGCTTCTGGTGCGAGGCAAGAAGCCCGCGTCAAAGTCAGGTGAGTGCTCGAAACGTACAGCAAGAACAAATCAGAGATTTGAGGTGTTACAGAGAAGGTGGCTGCAGCATTGGTAATCACCCACTCGACTTGCAGAAGGTTGCTTTCGGTATTTTAGACAAACAGCACAGGTCTAGCCCAGTGTGAAAAACATTTTTTCAAATGTGGTAAGTGAATCTGTGCATATGTCTTCAATTGAATGTGGTGCTGAGTGCCAAGCATCCACCAAACTGATGGCAGTGTGGGGCTGTGGAAAAGCCGACCATGGTGGAATCTGGTTGCTATAGCTGCAAATCAAACAAATAAATGAGACACCGTGGAATGTAGCAAAATAGCTGTGGTCTGAGTAGTCCACATTTGCCATATGTGTGAAGATTAGCAGTCAGATTCGAATCTAAGCAGCACTCTTTCCAATAGGTGCAACTGAGGAGAAAGGCTACAATGTGCTCAAGCTAGATATGAATTCTGGGTCCAAGGACATATGTCTTACATCGTAGACACACTTTTTCTTCCTAGAAATTTTGTTATCTGCTCAGGTAAGAAGTATGTACAAAAGCAGAGTTTCTACAAGTATAAAATTTCTGTCAGCATTTTTCTTGGAATTTCAGTGTTGGACATTAAGTCACTGTTGATTATATAAGTAAGAATCATTTGCTACAGAGGCTTTATATTTTATTTTATAGAAGTGTATTTACTAGACCTACTATGTATCAGGCCCTGTGACTGCATGTTCACAATATAACTCGTGAGTGTCCACAATAAGTTGTAAGTTCCTCATAACAGAACTAAGTTGAGACACTCAAGACTTTGATAGTGAACCCTATTGTAAACAACCTCACAAATCATTCATACAAATTTATGTCACTTATACTTTTCTTGAATACTAAAACCAGGGAAAATCTAGGGTCACTTGACCCATTCCCCTTTTTCTAGGCCAAAAATATGGGTAGATATGAGAACTGTGTCTTGGAGAAATGTAGGCATCTTTTGGGGTTCAGTTTGTGGTGAGTTAAAGCAAGGATATGAGTCACATTGTTGAGTGTGAAATGTGGGCAACAGAGTTGTAGCAGATAGAGAAAGAGGCCCCGTAAACACCAGTAACTGGATACATATGACAAACACATTATTATAAGGCCAAGCGCATTAACATAATTCATAAGGGTGAGAGGGACTACAATTAATGGGAAACAATTCCACCAATCAAAGCTAATCCTTGTACTTATGTTAATGTAAATCTTAATTAGTGCACTTTGTACAAACTCATCCCTAGCTACAGATCTAAAGGTGGTAAGAACAATAGAAAATTATTGTTCTTGCTTAGATGAAAAGAAAAATCTGTTTTCCTTTTATTTATCAAAAGAAGAATGGATGTTTATCAATGTCCTAAAATCACACACTAAATGATTGACCATGTTCGAAAGAAAGATGTTTGATGAAATAGAACACTAATTTATGCTTGGAGGTAGGTCCTTACTAGATGTCACAAGATTCTTGAAATGAGCTCCCAAGAAGCAAAGGTAGCAAGGAAGCAGGGTGCTCCGTGGGTCACTCGTAATCTGAACCCCTAAGAGATGCACAGGCTCTGACAGGTTGTCACACTGCTCACTCAGAGGCTGGTACACGTATTTCTGATGTTTGAAGAGAAAAGACTGGTGCTGGGGATCGTCAGTCAATGGGTCCGACGAGGACACTCAAGGGTTTCAAGTGGATTGCTAAGAGGCTGGGTTATGCAACGTGAAAATGAAATGGCACTGGTACCTTGTTTCAATCTGGACAAGGCATTGTAATGCTTATGTCAAGAGTCTTCTGTCTCAAGTTTGTGTAAATAATTCCACCATTTACTCTCTGATTTGTCAATAAATGCTGACCATCCAATGGCTCGGTAGAATAGAGAATAGGGTAGGACTTCTGCCAGCCAGAGAAGGAAAAAGAGAGGAAAAGTCAGATGAGGAGGAGGAAGAGGAAAAAGGAGAGAAGGAGGAGGAAGGAGCTCATAGAGTTCAGATGGAGCATGGATGGCCATATTGCGAGAATTATGGTGTTGGCTGGGAGGTGGCCAGATTACCTTAAGGTGTTAAGATAGATCATTTGACTGCCCAGATATTGAGGTGAAGCTTGGAGATAAATCTTGTTCTCTCTGTGTCATTATAGAGAACTGACTAGAATAAAGAAATACAGCTGACATATTATTTACTAAATGCATTTATATTTACAATAAAATGTGTACATCTCTATCAAAGGTGTATTTCTTCAAGCAAGATAACCATGAAATTAATATTTTCTGCTCAAACTGTTAGTCAGTTTGCTCTTGCTGATTTTTTATGCAGCCTTCTCTCCTAAAGCAACTTCAATTCAATGGCACAACCATAGGAACCAAAATTCAAAGGAAAAAATAAAAAACAAAGAATACCCACATTATTTTGTTAAATTCCAATATATTCAACTTAGTAATCCCAAATTCTCTGTGCTGTAGCTTTTCCATAGTCTACCCTACATTCACACTGAGTATGACAATAGAGAATCCACTAGAAATACAATTAAGCATTCTACATTGAGACCAAAAACCAAAACATTAGCAATGATATTAAATCTTAGCCTACCTACATCAGATTTTTAAAAAGGCATAAAAGTTTTAATGTAGATCATACATAACCTCAAATGTTAGTGGAAACATGGATAATACTAGTGAGCAAGGACAGTGGTTTGCTGAGGACTGGGCAAATGCCATACAAAACTGAAAAATGGGTACAGGCAAGATGTAGCAGGATAAGAAGATGGGGCATGATGAAGAAAGGCCTCAAAGGTATTTTTTGACTAGATTCTTATGAAAGGATCTGTGGGGAGCAGGGACTGCTGTCCCTTTAGGCCTCGACACCACTCTAAGAAGTAACCAAGTAAATGGAAATCAAGCAATGCATCAGTAAAGCCCTGTGGCACATGAGAAACCCATTCAACCTCGGAGACCAAGATTCCATTAGAGTTGGTATCTGAGCAAGGGATGAACGTACTAGAAGCCACTGAAACTTTCATTCTCTGAGAAGGCAATCTAGGCTGCTAAAAGGATTAGCTGAGGTTAAACAGAGAAGATTTGGAAATGAAAAAAGATCCAGGAGGCAGAGAGAAGGTCAGTTGCCACAGCTCAATTCAAAAACAGAAACCTTGAACTAAAGTGGGTCAGGTGGAAATAAGAAGACACTAGGGCAAGTTTGGGAGATCTGACTAATAGGATTTACCTTGGAGATGTGGTACAAGAGAGCTCATGGACACATCTGTCTATGCTGAAATGGCAGCACATGGTGAGTGACAAGATTTACAGGAAGAGAGTTAATGTAATGAGTTGCTTTTAATATTTACTCCATATGTCAAAACCAGAGTATGATCTCCCATACTGGAACCCGGAGGCATAGAGTTGAAATGCTGCCTGCACATACTGTGAGGTTGAGGTCATCAGAGATCGTGAGATTAGCTCAAAGAGTTTACGAGAGGAACTCAGAGGACTGGTGTTCAGATCTGACAGAACAGGCAAATACAATTGACTGACCTGACATAGAGAAAAGCCTTTGCTCCTTGTGATGGCCTTTCCCATGGGTGATCACCTATTCCCTGCTGGATCTCCATCCTTGGATCTGTCCAATCAGAGACCCCTGCAACAAGTCAGTCAAATATTGTCCTGGAACTTTATTATCACATGCTTTACACACTGGAAGATCACAAGTGTAAGATTCTGGGACTGTGTGATTCTGTGACACAAATGTGCATTTTTTTCTCTTTACTTTCTTTGGCAAATATACTGATGGTAACTCAGGTTGGCACCTCAGTTTAAAGGGAAGTGGAAAGGATATGGGTTTGGAATTCTGCCAAGAAGTAGGGGTGTGACTCATGAACAATGTGTCTGTGGCATGAAGATGGAGGCCAGAGCACAAGACAACACCTTCCTGCTTGCCGCCACCCTCCACAAAGTATGAAGACCTAGCAACAAACAAATGGAAATCAAATGAATTCAATTTACTCTGAACTATCTCAGGATTTAAGGATTAGGGTAAAAGGCCCTTAAGTAAACCACACTTTGGGTTTTGATGACCCCAAGAACTCTGAATAGAACTTAGAGGACTGTTGAGCCAATGCATATTTTAAATGAAGGTAGAAAATAATTTTTAAAAAAAGAGAACAAGAAGTTCAAAGGGTAAAATTTAATTCTGCAAAACCAAACAAGAGAATTAGACTTGGGAGAACATATAGTCATGGAGAAAAGTTGGTAGTAGAGGAAACAATTCCTGTAAATACTTTCACACAGAATACTTGCGGCCCTGTCAGAAAGTAAGTTTCTTATCTCCAGTCATATTTCTCATTTTTATTTCTCAAAAATCTCAGATGTCTCCTACTTACCTTAGAATGAATGCAAAAAATAATTGAGAAAGGCAAGTTTGAACCTCTGCAGTGTTTATAATGGCCTTATTTCCACTAGCAACTCCCTTCATGAAATGTCTAATACCAGGATGGCACAGACTCTACAGAGCATGAATTGTGCAATCTGTGAATCCCCAGGCTCAAAACATTCCCTAAGTCATGTTATCTACCAAAATAATGTCAGACCTTGAGTTCTTGCAAAAAACCAACCATAATGCAAGTAGCACTTACTGCCTTCTCTTCTGGGAAAACCAAATGGAGAAAAACCTTTCATAACTCCCAAATGTCAAATAATATTGAACAGGATAACTACTTGCCTAAATTATGGGTCTTAGGGGTATCAGTTAAATATAACAAGACATGACAAATCAAGTATGAGAAAAAATAGAGTTTATTTTTTTCCTCATAAATTACATGGGGAACGAACATTCTTGCTGTGATTAGTAGAATATAAAGATTCTGCCTGCTCTAAGATCTGCTGTAATAATGGTGATGATGATAATAATACCCTAGCCTTCCACACTGTTTTGTCTTCTCCCCTAGGTCTTCTACAGAAGAGCATGTCTCGTCATTGGTTCTTCTTGTCGGAACATCACTGAAAGCCTGCAATCTTCCTAGATCTGAAGTATTTATTTATCTATTTTTCATGACTCCTGAAAAGTCTAATGGCTGAAAAGAAAGTTTCTGAGCTCAGTGTTCACAACCCACAGACAGGTCAGAAAAACTTGTGCTTCTCTTGTTGGAATGAAAACAGCCCTGAATACTCTGTCTTCACATCATTCTTTTCTAATTTGTCTCAACTTTAAACACCACTTGCATCCTTTCAAACAGTTCCTCCTCTGTCTCACTGGGTAACCCCCACAAGGCCAACATCCTGTTATGCAGAAAGAAGGCTTGTAACCCAAGTTTTCTGAGTTGAACTAGCATTGGGGTTCCATTTGTTGCAGGCCTTGCAGAAATCTCACCTACATCTGTCCATGATCAGTCTCGGTAGTTTAGGTATTATATTGGTTTGCAAAAGAACGGTCCCTATAGGTTCATGTGCGTGAACACTTGCTCATCACATAATAGCACTATTTGAAAAGATTAAAAGGACAAGCAAATAAGGCCTTACTCAGGGAAATATGTCACTATAGGTTGGCTTTGAGGTTTCAATAGCCCATGCCAAGCCCAGTGTCTCTCTCTACCTACAGACCATGATGCAGCTCTCAGGTACTGCTCCAGTGACTGCCTCCATGCTCCCATGCATTCCACCGTGATGATAATGGACTAGACCTCTAAAACTATAAGCAAGACTCCAATTAAATACTTTCATAAAAGTTGCCTTTGTCATGGTCTCTTCACAGCCAATAGAACAACTAAAATGGAATCAATCTTTTGGCTTGTGTGGCCTTATTCATTCTTGTGTGGTCATCAGTAGTAAAAACACATAAAAGGAATCAAGCCAGTAAGGTACATCCCTCCATGCCCTCTGCACCAGCTCCTGCTTCCTAAACTGCTTGAGTTCCAGTCCTGACTTCCTCTAGTGATCAACAGCAGTGTGGAAGTAAGCTGAATAAACCCTTTCCTCCCCAACTTGCTTCTTGGTCATGATGATTGTGCATGAATAGAAACCCTGATTAAGACAAATTGGTACCAGGAGTGGGGTGTTCCTGTGACCACCTGATTATGTTTTGGGGAGGGCTGTGGAAGGACTTTGGAACTTTGGGCTACAAGATCCATTCATTGTTTAGAGCTCTGTGAGATGTTGTGTAGGATCTTGGAAGATAATGTTAAGAACAGTGCAGAAGATGGAGGCCTGGCTTGTGAAATTTCAGAGGGAAGATTAAAGACTCTTATCAGGGCTGTTGTTATTTTGATTGTGAAGATTCGATGGTTTTTGTTAGCTGGGGCTAAAGAATCAGCTGTGATTGACAAGATATCAGAACTACTAAATTGAAAACTTTGCATTACTGGGACTATTGATGCTGGTTAGCTGGAGCTAAGAAATTAGCAGTGATTAAGAAGAGATCAGCCTCACTGAGATGACATCTTCTGGGAAGTGTTTTCTGAGAGCACAAAGAGGCTGTGTTCCAGAGATAGCCAAGGTTATGCCTTGTGCTGCCGGAGGACTTGCTAATGTGTAAAAGTCACCCAGGTGGTACTGGTTTTGAAGGCATGAGGGAGTCATGAAGAACAGCTGAGGCTCGGGACAGTGAGAGGCCATGGAAGGCTATTGGTGAAGGGGCAGCCTCAGTTTATAATTGATGGTCCAGGACTGAAGGGGTAACGCAAAGGAGTTGAGGCGTAGCACCATGAAGAGAGTCTATGAGAGGCTATTGGTGAAGCCTAGTTATAGGGGAAGACAGCAGTGTTTTGGAAATGCCAGTACCATGCAATGACCACCAAGAACAGCAGCAGAAATAGAGTACAGGCATCTGGAGCCTAGAAGGCAAGGTGTGTGCTACAAAGGGCAGAGCTGGAGAAGTCACCCAAGCCGTTAGAGGAATCCAGAAGATCGTGAGTGGATCCCAGACATTGGATGGTTGGAGTTTGATTTTTGCTTTTGATTGTGACTGTGCCCTGATATTTTTCCCTCTTGAAGGAAGAAAGTATTTTAGTGAAGCTCACAGTTAAGAGACTTTGAATTTTAACTTTTTTTATTGACTATTTTCTTTATTAACAAAACAGACATAAAAGTAAATTTACCATTATTTGGAGACTCCATAGTAAGTACATTAAATATTCTTCCACGTCAACACTTGGTAAATGTCATCTCAGTGTCACATATGGATAGAGTTGTTGGGAACACAAATACAAATCAAGATGCAAGGATAGGACAAATTTGTATTGCAAATTAAACATTGGCTGAAATAAAATATGCTGTTCTATAGTTTAAAATATATAAAACTTGATTATAATAAATTAAATTTGGGAGGTAGGCTTTGAGGAGCTCAGGGGCAACCTCTTATTTATACAATGATGCTGAATTAGTGTTATCACTCACATATTGACCCACTTCCCCTACAGTGATTCAAATAAAGTCTAGGGTTAGTTTTTGTAAGCAACAGGAAGAAATACAACACCCCCTTTACTAATAATTGTGCCTAACTTCTGGCATCACTAACATAAACAAAAATAAATGCTCTGCAAGTTTCAGATCCTGGGAGTTTGGGGTCAGTCATCTAACTGACTTTTTGCCCAGAAGTCCCATATTGTAAATTCCAGCATTAGTGATATTGTTCGGGACAGGGCTATAACTTATTTACAAGCTCTTTTGTACTTCTGTGGTGCCTGCACTCTAGATACCTACAAACTATTGGATACTCTTCACTGAATATGTACAAGAAAAAGGTTCATTCTTTCTTGGGATGCTTTTAATTATATATATTAAATACATAGTGGTAATCTATTACCACCTTTGAATTAGTATTTCACTGGTGTTTTGACATTCCTCACAATAGGTAGAGAATGACTGTCACCCATGTCATGTCCTTTTCCTGTTACCAAGCGCTCTTCTTGCCCTGACTTAACCATGACAATGGCATTCTAAACTGCAATGAAATGCACTTACAACTATTGTTGGTCTACTCTACACTTACTACTAATACAAGCATTGAACCAAAGAGACGTTCTCTCAGTCTCTGGGAGAGGATTGCCCATGTGAACCCTCTTATATGGTTTGCCAGGATTGGTGAATAGAGGAGATCTTTATATTTACTATGCCTTTCCAATTGAGATTCCATAGGTGTGTTGGAAAGATCCTTGATGACTACAAGGAGCTTAACCCTTTCCATTGATAAGACAGGCAGATAGGCCAGGAGAACAAATGTATTATAGAAACACTCAAAAGTTATTAGTTAAGCAAGCAAACTATGACATTTGCTAAACTTCTACACTGTTAGATGTATTTCCTTAAAAAAAAAAAAACTTAGATGATCTGTGATTGATGGAGAAATGTTCATCATAAGGTTGGGTATTTGCACATGTGGTCAGCCCTTGGTGGTGCAGTTGGGGAAGGTTTTTTAACCTTTGGGAGGTGGAACACTGCTGGAAGTACGGAAGTATATCGTTGGGGGCAAGCTTTGACTGTTTTAGTCTTGTCTCACTATTTGTCTCTGCTTCTTGCTTGTGTTTGGAAATGTGAGCTCTCAGCTTCCTGCTCATGCCTGTCATTATTACTCTTCTTGATATGATGGACTCTTAACCTTCAGGAACTGTAGCCCAAATAAACTTTTTCTCCCTTAAATAGTTTTGGTCATTTTATTACAGCAACAGAAAAGT
This sequence comes from Mastomys coucha, assembly GCF_008632895.1. Taxonomy (NCBI): domain Eukaryota; kingdom Metazoa; phylum Chordata; class Mammalia; order Rodentia; family Muridae; genus Mastomys; species Mastomys coucha. The sequence goes on from NW_022196902.1 coordinate 6,132,255, forward strand.
AACTAACAAATTAGTATTGTAATAATAGCATCTATATTTTAAACTGAAAATGAATATTAAAATATTTAACTTTAAATTTTGAAAACTGAATATATTTAATTTTTGAAATTGCATACCTCTTACAGTACATTTTTATAAAAGTTAAAATTTTGTGATTCCAGAAATTAGTGTTCAGATTTTGATTATCAAACTAAATAATAAACAAAATATTGATTATCTATCTCTCTATATAAACATATACATACATGCATACATACATACATACATACATAGAGAGAGAGTAGGGTGGAAGAGAGACAGAACAAATTCTTTGGTCATTAACTTGGGACCGTGATTTAGAAAATGCAAACAAATGTTCATTTATCTCTGCTGAGAAACAAATTTCACTGTGGAAGAATCTACTAAACCTACATTACCTCAGAGGATTTGACAGTTTAGTTAATGTATCCTTCCTCTTTCCTAAATATTTGTGTCGTTCAATTCCTCCTTGCATTTCTAAATAGCCCCACCTCCAAAAGAAAGATCATTAAGTTATCCAAATGAGTTAAGAAAAAAAGCTGAGCCAAGTCTAAGTTCCAATGGCTAAACATATGCTTTAGCCATTTATATGAAATATTAAAACTTCAGAGTAAGGATCTACAAATGAAATGTATGAAATGATTGATTCTCTGGTCTGAAGGTAAAACTGCACAGTTTAGGGATGTAAATAATAAACCAGACAGGAAAAGAGTGAAGGTCAATAGCGATATTGTAACTATGCTCTCAGGTAAGACCTCCTAACATTAGCAGCCCTGCATAGTATTCCCATAGTGGGCAGTAAGCAATAGCTTCAGGGGACCCCCTTTCCTAATTCACTCAGTTAGTTTTCCTAATAAAAAGAGTCATCAGCTCCTGTTACTCTTTCTCATACTTGAAGATCCTGGAACTAAAGTTGTTGCATGTTTGAGTAAGAATATGCCTGATGGTGACCAAAGCCTACTCCTACCGAGCATGTGATGATGTGTTTTGGTTTTATTTGTATAGTGGCAAAGGCATCTTGATTTATATTCTTGCTTTGAGGAGTGACAAGTACCATGAGATTTTTTTTTTCTAAAATCCCTAGTTAATTGTCAACTGGTTTTTCTTCAATAGCTGGATTATGCTATATAGTTTGAAACAAAACTTCAAAAACTTTCAAAATATTTCTTTTGCATTTTTGACCTATACTTGTAAAATCTATAAAAATAACATTTTAAAAGAATTGGTTAATATTTTTCATATTCATATATAGTCCAAGCCATTAATAAGTGTACATATTGGAAACCAAATAGGCATGAGCTCAGATCTCATTGCTATCACCATAGCTATGTGATATGAAGGAGAATATTTAAAATTTTGTGTATATAATTTTTGAGTTTTGATTTCTTCATTTACAAATGACATAACAATTTTTTGTTCATAGTAACAATTGTGAAAAGATTAAAGATGCAATCACAATATGCCTAGCACATAATACTCTGAAGAAACAGAATCAATTAGATTTAGGTAGGAGACAATTGTGAAAACTGACAGTACTTAATTAATTCCTCAATATATCAAGCATGTGTTAATCATGGCATATGCAATGTATGCTAAGGATTCAAAAGCTGATGGTTTGTAAAGGACCCTAAAACATTTTATGGGAGCAAACACACACATAGTAGAAATAGGGTAGTATGTGTAAACATGAAAAACAGAGCAGCTAAATCTGCTCGGGGATTTTGAAACAGCTTCATAAGAAGACAATAAATAATTACCCTCTCTGGATGTACAAGAGTGTAGTGGTTTGAATAAGAATGGCCCTCATAGGCTCATATATTTGAATGTTTAGTCATCAGGAAGTGGAACTGTTTGAAAGGATTGGAAGGATTAGGCGGTATGGCCCTGTTGGTGTAGATGTGGCCTTTTTGGATGAAGTGTGTCACTGGGAATGAAAGTCCATGCCAGATCCAATCTCCATTCCTTCCTTCTTCCTACCTGCTAATCAGGCCACAGAATGGCAGCTACTTCTCCAGCATCAATGCTGTCTGTGTGCCTCAATGCTCACTGCCATGATGATAATGGAATAAGCCTCTCAAACTATAAACTATTACCCACTTAAAAGCTTTTCTCTTATAAGGGTTGCCTTCGCAAGTGAATGGAACTAAGAAAATAATTTTCCTGAGTGAGATAACCCAGACACAAAAAGGATAAAAATGGTATGGATTTACTTGTTATGTGCATATTAGCTGTTATGTAAATGATAACCGAGCTACCCAGAGAGGTTAAGTATAGAGGAAGGAGCTGGGAAGACACGTGGATCTCACTGTGAGGGGAAATAGAATAGATTTTATGAGCGGACTAGGAGGATGGAAGGATCATATGGGGAGAGGGAAGGAGGAACTGTGAAAAGAGACAGCTAGAATTGAGGGACATTTGAAGGGTGTTATGGAACTCTAGGGCAGTGGAATCTTCCTAAAGTTATATGTTATTGAAGGGTGTTATGGAACTCTAGGGCAGTGGAATCTTCCTAAAATATTTGAAAGCTATTAAAGAAATAGCCAAATAATGAGGAAACAGAGTCTCAACTGGTTATATCCAGTCATCAAACTATGCTTCTAGTAATAGGACTAAGTTATTTACAACTGAATTGCTGGCCAAAGTGGTCCCATGGAAATCCCCAAACCGTGAAGCCTGTTGCTAAGACAATGAGTTGCTCTCCACACAAGAACAAATCCTCATTGCTGAAGACAACACCCACACAATTCATTAAACATGGAGAGGTTGAGCTGGTACCTACATTGAACCATGTTCAATGAACCATGTTCATCCCTGTGTTCTAGTATCTTTGACACGGGAAGGTACTCTGTAGGCTACCAAAAGGGAAACATAAGAATTAACCCAACCACAAACCCTCTGATTTACAATGGTGTCCTGCCTGCAAAATAGGTGTGGCAATAGTGGTACAAAGCTTGTGGGAATAATTTGATTTGACTTAAGGCCCACTCTACAAGATCAAACTCATACCCAACACTGACGGGATAGTCAAAAACCAGAGACTAGACACCCAGGAGGCATAGCATAAAATGCTACTGGTCTTTAAAAGAAAAAGAAACAAAGTAGTGATAAAGTGACTCCTAATAATATTCTGGTATTCTCATAGATCAGTGACTTATTCAGCCATCATTAGAGAGGCTTCCTCCTGTGACAGACAGGAACAAATACAGACACGCACAGGCAGACATTATTCACAGAGTGAGAGAGCTTGGAAAACTCAGTTCTAAATGAGATGTGTCCAACAAGTCCCTCCCCTTAGAGCTCAGGAAACTCTAGAAGTGGTGGCAGAAGAAAGTAAGAGCCAGAGGAGATAGAGAACACCAGGACAACAAGTCCCTAATCAACTTAACAAAGCCAAATGAATTCAGAGCCTTGCTAGGTCAGAGCCTTCCTGGATTTGCACCAGGTTTCTTGCCTCTATAAGCTTTCAGTTTAGTATTTTTATGGGACTTCTGAGTGTGTGAACAAATGTGTCTCTGATTCTTGTGCCTTCTCTGGGGCTTTATTTTTCTTTCTGTTGGTTTGCCTTGTCCACTTCGATGTGACACTTTCTGTTTTATCTTATTATATTTTATTTTGATATATTTTGTTATTATTATCCCTTAGAAGCCCATTCTTCTCTAATGAGAGACAAAAAGGGAGTGGATCCATGTGGGAGGGGAGGTGGGAAGGAACTGGAGGAATAGAAGGAAAAGAAACTGTTTTATTATTGTATGAGAAAGTAATTGATTTTCAATAAAGGGGGAGGGATTGCCTTGCTCATGATCATAGTTATGGTCACAAGTATTGAAACACGGAATCTGTAGAGAAACAGGAGGGTGTTTGAGTCAAGAAATGTTAAAGACTAACAAGACCCAGCTTTTATGTTGGAAACTAGATCAACAGATTAAGTCTTCAACAGCTCTAACTGATCTCATAGAAAATTCAAATTGCCTGAGATATACAACTTTTGATGGGTTTCCTTTAAGAATGAATAGACTAAAGCCCCTCTGTACAGTCATATTAATTAGTGCATTGTGCTTTGTTTAAAATGTCCCACAACTGGGGACAAAAGAAAAATAACAGAGGGAACTGTTATTTTGCACCCAAGACTCATGATTTTTAGCTCTTGCTTTCCCTATAATTTCTGTGACAGGTTGCCCTTTTCAATGGAAACATCCTGGGATTACTCTAAAAATTGCTTTTCATTAATAACAAAACCGTGCTCCATTCTAGAAGCTGAAAAACAAGATAACAACTTCTCTTTAGGAAATACTACCCTCAAGTCTTGTAGAATGGTAAACAAACCATCTAAAGTATTCGATTGAAACAAATGAGATCAATGTGACATAGCCCAAGTGCCAGAGAGAAACCGGCAGAAAAGAGCAAAACCATGGGAGGCAAACCTCGGCAAGAGTGGACCTTGACAAGGCAGATGTCCACGGCTCCTGACATCTCCAGTGGCTGATGGAGAGAGGACTCAGCACTTAGGACCACTTACTGATTACAGAGGCTATGGATTGGGTTCCTATCACCCCCATCAGGTGCTTCACAACCCCCTGTAACTGTAGTTCCTGGGATTATAGCCCTCTTCTGTCCTCCATGGGCATCTGCATACATGAGGTTCACATAAACAAAAAATAGACACCTCAAATGTCTGCCATAGATTGGAGGAAACAAGAGTCTTGCTGTGTTCTGGGAAAACTGCCCAATTGCAATGTTACTTCCAACATGGTTCCTCTAAAGCAAGGTGGGGTGAAACCAAGGGCCAATGGCTGGGTCCGTGGAAATGAATCCTTGAGGTATGAGATCAGGCTTCTGATGACACAGAAACTGTATTCACCCAGGAAGGAGCTAGTTGTATGATTTAACACCACTAGCTCCTCTTAAATATGGACTCTTCTACCCTATCATTTACACAATGGCTCAGTCCCACAAGAAGGAATCTTATTTACCCTTGCTATTCTCCTCTTGTTCTCTTCCAGGACTTGACACATGCTTAGGTCTCTGTGATGGGAAGTCTGAATTCAAGAATAGCTCTTTGGTAGACATTTTTTTTTATGACTAGAAGCTATTTATTTTAAGGCACTCACCATTCCATGGTTCAGCCACCCTGGGATAAAGTTGTCAAGCAATCTTGGGTATATCATCTCTCTGTCATAGGCGTAGATGGTCCAGAACACCGCAACAACAAACTGGAAGAGAAAGGAAATCTTTTGTTTCAAGTTTATCTTTTACAATGAATAACTGATTTGTTATTTGTTTTAAAAACCCAAGAGAGCTTGGAATTCATGCCAAGACAGCAGTAGTGCAGTGAACAACTAGAAAAATGGTTTTCCTTCCTGCTGTAATAGAAATCGCTGTGGGGTCAAACCCCTCTTTGGTTTCCAGCTATGTCTTTTTAGGCAGAGGATGGTGCCTGAAAAGGAGAGAAAGGAGACCTTCTGCCAGGAAGAACACCATCTCAGGGATAACTGTGCCAGTCTGATCCCTTTCAAGAGGGTTTAAAAGTTCACTTACGGATATTTGCATGGAGGTTCCATTCCTCACTACCAAGAGCATCCATTCAAAACACTGCAACTATGTCTGACCATCTTCCTTGGCCCTGCCATGCGGTTTAAATGCTGGGCACCTATGCATATTTGATATCCCGATATCAGCACTAAAGCCCACAGCTGATTGCATGGCCCCACGTCACCTTTCCAGGAACTGTACCAATTTCTATAGCCTTCACCAAGACATAACTACACATAAAAGCAGAGGGTGGGAAGGGGAAAAGGAAGACTGCTAATTCTCTTGGAGTAACTTTGAAGTTCATCTGAGTTCTAGAAGTTTCTTTAGGTGCAATAGCAACACAGTAATCCTGAGAGAGTAATAGCAGTATTTGATTGACTACTTCACTACTCTTCAAACCAGCAGTGAGAAATAAAGTTCAGAAAGAAATGAATGACCCACATCTTAGCCATTGGCACAGCTGCATAACGTGTAAACTTTTATTACACTACAAATAACTTTTTGTGAGTCAGAGAGAGAGAGAGAGAGAGAGAGAGAGAGAGAGAGAGAGAGAGAGGGAGGGAGGGAGGTGGAGAGGGAGAGGGAGAGGGAGAGGGAGTTTCTTTAGAGTGATTTTAAAAATTCCTACAGAATTAAAAGAATGTATCATGAGTATAAACAATTTTTCTTTCAGTTTTTATGATTTTATAATTACATGGTAGTCATGCTCCTGCATTATATTAATGCAAATAATAAGTATTTTAATGCAACTTTTAATCAGATATTAGACTATAGTTAGTAGACTAGTATTCAATAGGGTCCCAAAACTCTTTCCCAAATATGTCTGCTTTGAAATCTGGACAGAATTCTCCCTTAAAATCTAAGGGGTTGCAAATATTCACTTTTTTTTTTTTTTTGGCTTTTCCAGACAGGGTTTCTCTGTGTAGCCCTGGCTGTTCTGGAACTCACTCTGTAGAACAGGCTGGCCTCGAACTCAGAAATCTGCCTGCCTTTGCCTCCCAAGTGCTAGGATTAATGGTGTGTGCCACCACTGCCCGGCAATATTCACTATTTTATAAAATGTAAAAATTAATCATTACAGCAGGCAACTGTAAGATTCTGTATGTGTTTTTAGTGCCAAATTGGACCAACCAGCTATTCACCTTGCTTTTGGATGAACAATTTTTCAAAATCCTCCTACAAATGTACAAGAGTAAAACAAAAGAAAAAATCAATTATTAGCTGAAGTTTAACTATGTTAACTTTTCAAGTACATGAATAATTTTTGTTATCCATGATTTTGAATTATTCATCACCTTAGACATCAAATGGACTGGATATCCATAATAACCAATTCACAAAGTAAATAGCTGGTAGTTATTTTAAAATTTTACTACTTCTCAACATTATCTCCTTAAAGTAGAAGAGATACACACTGTTTCCTTTTTCCATGCCACAATTGGAAAAAAACAAGATTTTCATTTTTGTTTAGTAGCATTTGCTTGTATGTAAGATTTCATATATGAATGGAATCTTACAATATACAGCAATTTTGGTCTCAGTATTTTCGCTAATAATGTAAGAGAAGCCACAAAGCAATTAATTTATCTCTTCATTATGAATAAAGGATGCTAAGGAAAATTGAAAACTACTATGCTTTTATGAATACATATAAATTTATATGTGTGCATATTTAGTTCTGTAACAACAGTAAAAAGTAGGTCAATTTTCCCCTGAATGATCTTCAAATTAGCTGTTCAGATAGTTTGGTAAAATATGGACCAAATTTCAAGAACAAGATGATGCTGGGAGCAGGAAAGGATGCTGGGAAAGGAATCTTATCCTAGCAGTGGATGTGAGGGAAGCAAGACGACTAAGAACCCGTTTGTAATTGGGGTGGGGGTCTGAGGAGGCTGTTGGATGACTGGAAGTCAGAATACATGGAGAGAGGAAGACAGCACGAATGCAAATCAAAGTCCAGAAGACCACAGTAAGGACGAGGAGTACAGGTGAAGCCTTCCTTCCTGACTATGAGAGAAGGAGGACTACTGATGACAACTGGAAAGTGGGCTGAGCCCAGAATGACAATAACCAGAGGTACTCTTAGTGAAAACTGTGTGGGAAGTCATTGAGAATTTGTACAAGGAAGACAGAGAGTGGTGATGGCTCCCATGGGACGTCATGGCATGCTTTTGGTTTTTGTAGTAGAATTAACCAGGCTATTTCCCAGTGCTGTTGTGAGGCCTGTGATAGAGAATTTAGAAAGAGAATGTTGGGGGTTTCATATGGCTGTGGGTTATTCGGCTGAGACCTGTGATGAGGGAGCTATGAAAACGGGAGAGCATTCTCACATGACTAAGCAGCCTCTCTAAACTGCTACTTGGGAAGGGACACTTGCCAATAAATTACATGAGTTACCTCATATAAAACTCGTCAAAACCAGACTCTCAGTGAAAGATAGAACATCCTACTTTCACTTTGTTATTTCTGTATGTTTGACAATTGAGAGAGGAAAAATCCAAACATGGCTGATTTGATGGCTTGGTGCCGGGGTGCACTGTTAGGTCTGCAGCTACACCACCGCTAAACTCAGGTACACGCTTTACAGCCTGGATACTCAGTATGGTCCATGAATCAGCAGCATCCACACTTCAAATCCCTCAGGTAGGATGAGCTCTAGAAACTACCCTACAGTAAACCTCACCTTACATTTTAGGAAGACCTTAAGGATGTTCCTACTTTGAGGACTTTTCTACTACCATGTGCCTCCTACCTTTCCATGGAGTGATGATTTCTCAGGTCCAGTGGCTTCTCATTCAGAACCTGAGACCTTCCCCTTCGAGACTTTGATCTGGGAATACCCTGCCCAAATATATATATATATATATATATATATGTATATATATATATATATATATGGAATCTTACAATATCCAGTAATTTTGGTCTCAGTATTTTCGCTAATAATGTAAGAGAAGCCACAAAGCAATTAATTTATCTCTTCAT
>NW_022196902.1:6140835-6145531 GCF_008632895.1 Mastomys coucha
CATTATGAATAAAGGATGCTAAGGAAAATTGAAAACTACTATGCTTTTATGAATACATATAAATTTATGTGCGTGCATATTTAGTTCTGTAACAACAGTAAAAAGTAGGTCAATTTTCCTACTTTTACATATTACATATATATATATGTATATATATGTGTGTGTGTGTGTGTACATATATATATATATACATACATACATAGATACATATGTCTTAAAGCTTCACCCTCTGGTCTGATTCAAGGTAATTTGTAATAAATAATTTGGGTTAAATAGAGGTTTCCTAGGTACTTGTTGCTCTGATAAAATATTCCAACAAGAGCAACTTCAGAAAGGATTTGTTTACCCACAGTGGGAGGTTACAGTCCATCATGGTGATCATAGTGGTGAGGTCACAGTAGCATCAGCAACTTGAGGCTCATGTTCCCTCTACAGTCAAGAACTCCTCCATCTCAAGGGTCAGGGGATATCCCGGAAGTCTTAGGGAAAAAGTATGTAAGAAGACGGAGAAGAAATGTCCTCTGGACATGACAAGGCTGAACACGTGCTCCAACAGCAGCTGTGGTTATCTGCTTAAGACCTATACAATATCAAGCCAGTTAAAATTCAACATGGGTCAGGGGAGGGGCTGGAGAGGCCCCACCTCTGGCTGAGTAGCCATTGGTAATTGATGTCCCCTTTGGGAGAAACAACAGGAGATATGGCAGTTGGTAGACTGCTCACGACGAGGAATTGGCCCCACACCCATGCAAATACCAGTCACAGCGCTAACTGGACTGAAGAGGAGGGGATGAAATTGGGAAACATATGTGTTACATAGTCCTAGAAAAAGTTAGAAGGGAACAAGGGGGGCTGGATATGATCAAGACACATTGAACCCAAGTATTAAACATTCAAGTAATTTAAGAACCAAAACAAAGACCATGAAAGCTTCTGTTCAGCTTATTTTCTCCTTTTTCTATAGTCCAGGATCCAAGCCTAAGGAATGGTACCACCCATAATGGATGGACCTTCACATTACAATTACCTAATCAAGATAATACCCCACAAGCAGACCCAGAGACCCATCTCCCAGGTGATTTTAGGTTCCATCAAGTTGACACTGAGATTACCCATCACAAGAGCTGAAGTCATGTCTATTTCTATAGGGTAAGGGTTTAGTGTCAGTGTAAAGGCACAGGCAAGGAGCCACATCAGACCCATGTGGACTCATTGGTAGAAGGCCCTTCAACCAATGAGGCTGAACAACACAAATCTAATCATAAGAATGAAATGTCTTCACATTGTAGACCTTTTGCCAGCTGAACAGGAAAAATTACACAGGTCAAATTAATCCTGGGACCGTATTAAAATTCTTCTTACCACACGTTCTTACAATGTCCTTTCTTTCAGAATAGTTTTAAAGTCCTTCAGTTCTTTGTACTTTCATTTAAATATCAGAATCCCAGGTTGCTAAATTTCTACAAATATCTAGCCAGAATTTTCAGTGTTCCTATTTGAGAACTGGCCTCCTGGCTACACTGAGGCTGCCTGCTGGTAGCATGCTATACAACCATGTGCTCAGGTTGTCCTTAGGTTCTCCCAGAGGTATTTGTAGTTAACAAGGTACAGATAGTCACACTATTTGGTGAATCTATATGTAGGTACTGCATGGTTTTGGGAGTTATTGTACACTATTATATTGTTATGTTTTCTTTCTTGCTACTTTATAAATATGCTTTAAATCGTGGTATTGTCCCTTTACCTTTATTAAACTTGGTTAGTAGTTTTAAGTAGCCATTTTAAAAATTATTTTGTATGTTTGTATCTCAAATAATAAAACTCTTTTATAAACTACATACAAGTTGTTCTTCTTTCTTTTTGCATTTTCCTGTAACTTAGGGTCGGTCTTAGCACAAAATTGAGTAGAAGTGAGTTGCAGGGAAAAAAATCTTTATCATCTACTCTGTTGCAGAGAAAATGTTCAGTTTCTCAAAAGCGAAAGTTTGACATTAGTTGCAGTTTTTCATTGATGTCTTTTTGCAAGTTGAGGGAGAACTCATAAATTTGCTTGGGAGACACACACATACACATTTACTGTGGGTGATATTATTTTTCAGATGATTATGTTGCATCAGATGGTTTTGTTGCATCTCTTGAGACAGCTTCCTTAATCTGAAAGTTCAATAGCATATCAATTGATTTTGAATGTCAGAGAAACAGCCCAAGGATGTTTATCATAGGTTATCTACATATGCGGTCAGTGCCCATTTACTGATATCCTATTAAAAATTTAGGTTTGTTTTATGTCAATTCATGAAGTTATACTGATCTACAATGTTATATTCTCAAGATGTTGTCATCTGATTTTTGGTGGGAGGAAAATGAGTGGGTAGAAAATAATCAATTGGAATTATTTCTTCCTTTGCTTTCTAAAGGACTTTGTGCAACAGTGGTGATATTTATTCTCTATCCAAGCAATAAACATCTCTAGTAAAGCTGTCCAAAATGGCAATTGTGAATTCATTTGTTGTATACAAGCAAGATTATTCTGTTTTTGCTTTTTCTCCCCTTGTACTGATTTTAATCATGTTTGCCCTTATAAAGTTCTCTCTATGTTTTACCATAAATATTGGCAAATGATATACATGAACTATTCTCCCTGGGGAGTCAATTGTCAAACATTTAGTAGCACAGCACCACTGGGGGTCTACACTTTGTTTGCATGAAGTGACCATTGAAGGTAGCACTGCGTGGTTCTTGATGCTGTGTGTTGCCATCCCAGGCCAATGCCTAAGAAATTATGCAGATTCTTCACAGTGACTTTCAAGAAAGTGTGAGTCGCCTTTCTAGATGGAACACTAGAAGGCCAGGAGGCACAGATACCTGAGCAATCAGTCTTCCAGATAATTCTGCAGATACAAACACAGCACAGATGGTACAAACTTGGCTTCCTGCACTGATAGTCTGTTGGTGGTATGCTCATCAAAACCCAAAATAACTTTGAACTCTACTACCAGGGCATGGATATGAAATGAATAGTTTCCCATGACTAGCTAAGTGATACAGGGACATTCTGCTACAGCAACCAAGCTCCTTCCCTGGCCAGGACGATCAGCCAGCTACCCCACCTTGTGCACATGCTGCTTCCCAGCTGCCAGGATCAGAATGAAAGAGAAAAGGGCACAGCCACTTTAGAGTTCTTCAGGCTTCCAAACCAAGCACTTGAGTGACAGCTAGCATTCATGCCTCACGTGAAGTTATTAGAAATTAAAACAGAGAACTAGAGACGGTGCCAGGTCTATATCTCTTTGAAAGAAGTTTCTCACACAGACTCAGACAGGGAGCAAAACTTCAGGTTTAGTCCATGTTAGTCCACTTCTACAGTTTAAATCATACATTTATTTTCACACACTTCAGTACCAAACTCTCAACAATAAATGGGTCATATGGAAAAAAAAATAAAACATAGAAATGCTACAGATAACTGACATTATAAACCACCTAACAGATATTACAGAACATCTCACCCAAACACAAAAGAAAGTACCTTCTTCCCAACACCTCAGAGAACTGTTTCCAAAATTGACAGCATGCTCAGCCACAAAGCAAGTCTCGAAAGATACAAGAAAGTTGAAGTAACACCTTGCATCCTATATGACCATCACAGATTAAAGACGGATATCATCAGCAACAGTATGGAACTTCAGAAAGCTTACAAGCTCATGGAAACTGAATAATTCACAATGGGTTGTTAAATGGGTCATTAAAGACTTTCTAGGATTAAATTAAATGAATACACAACATACCCAAACTTAAGGAACAAAATGAAGTTGGTTCTAAGAGGCAAAATCATAACACTGAGTATTTATGTTAAAATATTGTAACTTAACATACCAGTAATTTAACAACACACATGAAAGCTCTAGAATTAAAAAAAAAAGAAGAAATCACATTCAAAATTAGAAGATGGCAAGAAATAAACTCAGAGCCAAAATCACTAGAAAGCAAGCAAACAAAAAACAATGCAAATAATCAATGAAAGCAAAGAGTTGGTTCTTTGAGAAAACCAATAATATTGATGAACTCTTATCCAATTCAACTAAAGTGTAGAGAGAATTACAAACTGACAAAATCAGAAATAAAAAGAGCAGCATAACACCAGACATACGAAACAAAAAGAATAATGAGAACATACTTTAAAAACCTGTATTAAACCAAATTGGAAAACCTAAAAGTAATGGATAATCTTTCGGATACACACAACTTACCAAAGTTAAATCAAGATTGGATAAGCAACTTAAAAAAACCTATAACCACCAGTGAAATACAAGCAGTAATTAAAAGTCCACCAGTTTAAAAAAAAAGCCCAGCATAAAATGGGTTTAGTGAAGAATTCTACTACCAGACTTTCAAAGTAGAGTTAATGCCAATACTCCTCAAATTATTCCACAAAACTGAAACATAAGGAATGCTGCCCAATTCATTTTACAACATCACAGTTATATTAATACCAAAACCACATAAAGACCATAGCAAAAAAGGAATTACAGAACAATTTCCCTTATGAATGTCAAGGCAAAAGATTCTCAATAAAGTAGCTGCAATGTGCTTGTTTTTGGTTTATCTTATTATATTTGATTATAGTTTATTTTATTTTATTTTTTTCTTTTAGATATTTTCTTTATTTACATGTAAATTTCTCCATTCCCAGTTT
>NW_022196902.1:6146052-6167271 GCF_008632895.1 Mastomys coucha
AATTCGATCATCAATAGGAGGAGAGGACCTCTGCCCTGTGAAGGTTCTGTGCCCCAGTGTAGGGGAATATAGTTTATTTTATTATTACCCCTTAGAAGCCTGTTTATTTTCTAATGAGAGACAGAAATGGAGGGGGGGAGAACAGGATGGGAGGGCAGATGGGGGCACTAGGAGGAGTAGAAGGAGGGAATCCATAATCAGGATTTATTATGTGAGAAAAATCTATTTTCAATAAATGAAAAAAATATGAATCTATAAATGGTGTCTTTATCCTATGTATTCTGATGAAGTCATTTTTGAAGTTGTCATCTTTCTACGAAAAGTTTTGAATGTGTAAGTTGATCTTATGCCAGTTTTTCCTAGCTTTCAAACTTCACCTTTTTGATAGCTTTCAAAGGTAGCTATATTTATTGGCATTAGGTCCTTGATTATCTCCAGAGTCACATGACATAAATACCATGCTCTTGAGTCGGCCACATGGTCTGCTCTTTCCTTCCCTTCCAACCTCAGCTTGTGATTCCTACTCTCCAACTGGCAGTGTGATTCTTCTTAAAGCTAGCTAAGCTCTTTCTTGCTCCAGGGACCAGGAGCTTTTCTACTCCTGGCCAGGAATGCTGTCCTCCGCTGTCCCATGGCTGCACTCCCTACTCCTATGGGTCTGTCTGGCTTACATGGCACCTCTAACAGAGGGTTTCCTTCCACTAAGCATTTCCCTGTGCTGGCATTCTCTACCACACACCCCAACAGAGAACAGACTCTTGTCTTTTGTTGCGTCCAATTGTTCACTGTGTGGATCCTTTGTGAGAAGGGAAGGGCCTGAAAAAGGGAACATTAGTTCATTTGTTGCTTGTTCCCTACAACCCGGCACACAGAGGGTACTCAATGCAAATTTTCAGAAATAAATTATGATATCTGTTGTATGTGTTATCTCTCGCATCACCCACAAGGACAATACCGTTTTAATGTGATCAGTTTTCTTCCTGTTGAAACCATTTTTCTTTTCTGTTCTCTGTGGGGGCTTTGTTTTCCAATATGTAAGGAAAGGAACACTCCTGAGGCTGACTTCACAAAGCAGTCCTTCTCAGATCTTTTTTTTTAATCCTTTTTTACAGTCCTTTATTCCCCTTCTGGTCCACCCTCTGACTGTTCCACATTCCATACCTCCTCCCTCCCACCCTGTCTCCAAGAGGATGTCCCCATCTTCCCCACTCCCTACCTTCCCCTAGACCTCCCCACTCCCTGGGGCCTCCAGTCTCTAGAGGGTTAGGTACATCTCTGACTGAACCCAGACCCTGCAAAACTCTGCTGTATGCATTGGGGCCTCATATGAGCTGGTGTATGCTTCCTGGTTGGTGGCTCAGTGTCCAAGAGATCTCAGGGGTCCAGCTTATTTGAGATTGCTGGTCTTCCTACAGGGTTGCCCTCCTCCTCAGCTTCTTCCAGCTTTTCCCTAATTCAACCACAGGGGTCAGCAGCTTCTGCCCATTGGCTGGGTATAAATATCTGCATCTGACTCTTTCAGCTGCTTGTTGGGTCTTTCAGAGAGCAGTCATGATAGGCCCTTTTTTTCTGAATGCTCCATAGCCTCTGTAATAGTGACAGGTCTTGGGGCCTCCCCTTGAGCTACATCCCTGTCACTGGACCTCCTTTTCCTCAGGCTCTTCTCCATTTTTGTCCCTGCAGGTCATGCATGTCCTCTTCTTCACCTGCTTTTCACCCTACAGTGAGCCTTTAGACTTCTAAATCAGAACAAATCTAAATGCTCCCTTTCCTGAAGTCAACCAAAAATAAGGATTCTGAGACATAGAGATGGAACTGATGGAAACATTCATAACATGAACCCTGTTCATCAAGAAGGCTGCTGGAGCAGTTGAGCAAGGGGACAACTCCAAGAATAGAAACGAGGTCTTGTCTCCACTTGACTGAGTAAGCAGTACAGAGAGCACTTGGAGGTGGTAACCACCCGAGGAACATTAAATGACCTTGACGAAGAACATGAGGTCTCCATGCACAAGAATGCTGGGAAGACATTCTGATATCCGCTTGGCTTCGGGGAACAGGCCAGCATGTCTTCTCTGTACTAGCAGATGTGGGCATGGTAAAGTCAGCAAGAAAGATTGGTGGTAACAAGCCTGACCATCTACGCATGCTCACCTGACAAAGGATAATCTACATGTTACCAGATACCTGGGTAATGATAAGAGTAAGTCAGGGAGAATGAGATTAGTCGGGAGTAAAAAAGAACCATTCTCTAGGGCAAGGTAAAGAGAAACAGGAAGAATCTATCTGTCCTGGCTCAGTTCCATCATCTATCTCTGGGGTAAAGGAGCTGCTCTAGAAATAACCTACGTAAAGATGGGCAATCACTAGAAGAGAAATCATTTGTAATGAATTAAAGGATGCTGCAATAAGAATCACATAGAGAACTGGGCTAAGAAGGCAACTAAATAATACAAAGCAGAAAAGTTATGTGGGAATAATAATAATTTATGATCAAATAATTCTCCATTAGACAAAATTGACCAAAGAATATATATATATATCTTTTGAAACACAACAAAATTGAGACGAGGCAATAAAGAAAGACCAAAAGTAAAGTCATGTGAAGAATATGAAAATGTTTTCTTTGGTAAAGATAACTTTGAAACTCTAGATTCTAAATAAATTATTAAAAATTCATCTTTAAACGTATGGCTGAGCATAGAAGCAGAAAAAAGAAATAATTAGAAGCTAGTAAAAGAAAAAATTACAAAAAAGTAGTAAAAATACCAGAACACTATCAAACATAGAAACTGGAGTGCCTAAGAGACAAACTCAGGTATCAGAATCATAAGACTGTGTGTGTGGACTGTGACCAGTCAGGAAGACTTGAAGGCTGAACTCATACTACATAGTGGACGGACCTCAGCCCATAGAGGAGCTGTGCTTTCAGTAAAAGGCAAAGCTAGAGAAGGTTCTGTTTGCCAAGATAAATAACTTACCCTCTATTCCTAATTGCAAAGACCTTTTAAATAAAAAGTGAATTTCATAGACTAACTTTTGAACTAAGAATTATTTTTCCTCCTATATCTCAATGTGGGTGAAAGCTAGATGTAGAAATTAAACAAGGTATGCAGAATCCAAAAATGTGTTTTATATGCATGCCGATAAGCAACCCGTACTGTCGTATGTCTCCTGGCTGTCCTCATAGGGCATACACATCTAACCTTAACCATTCTCAGTACCAGTCACTGGCAGCTTTAGGTTGTAAAGCTCACTGAGACTTGTCCTAAGCCATGGTTAACTGCTTTGCCTATGGTCATGATCCTTCCTTGAAGGCAGGTCCAATCCAGTAGCAAGCTGGTGCAAGAAGGCCAAAGCTCAGCCTCACTCTGTCAGTTCTGGACAACTCTGAAGGCCCGTTTTGACTGTTGTTTGGATCTATTTATCCATAGAAGCTCACACGCTAAACTCTTAGTCCTCTTTGTAACAGTGTTAAAAGGCGATTAGATTAGAAAGGCTGTGGTCTTGACAATGAACTAACCCTTGATGGATTCATAACTTAATGGGCTTTGGGTCGGTGGTAGAAACAAGAGGCAACTGGCTCTAGTTGAAGACAATAAGCCAGCAGAGGTTATATTCCTGAAACATATATTTGTGTTTCTAGTCTTTTTTCTCATTCTCTTTTACTGCTTCCTGGTTGCCATTCTGTTCTATGACATGCCCCACACCCTGATGCTCTGCCAAACTATAGTCCTAAACATAAAAGAGTGAATTGACCACAGAAATCCCTAATACTGTTAACAAGGATAAATCCTTTCTCCCCTTTAAAGTGATTTTCTGATAGATTTTTGCATCAGATACTCTGAGACCAGCAATAGAGCCCTCAGTATTCCTCCATTACAATCACTGTGTGGTCCAGGTTCTCTCTCTGCCTAGTACTGCCTTCTCTTCCAGACAGATCTCTCTCCAGCAGGCATCCCCTTCTATAAAAATTTCCCTCTGAGCCAGGCAGTGGTGGTGCATGCCTTTAATCCCAGCACTTGGGAGGCAGAGGCAGGTATATTTCTGAGTTTGAGGCCAGCCTCATCTACAAAGTGAGTTCCAGGACAGTTAGGACTACACAGAAACACCCTGTCTAGAAAAACAAACCTAAAAAAAAAAATTTCCCTCTGTTATGCTCTGAACATAATGCATCCGAACTCTCTTCTGACCTCACACAGAAGTTTAATCTCCAAAATTACATGTTAATTAAATTAAAAGGGTGAAATTTAATCTAATGATGGTATTTAGAAGTGAAGACTTTGGAAAGTAAGCAGGTTGAGTTAAGGTCATTCATAGGTTTGAGTCCTGAATCCTGATGGCTTTGAAACACGAGGAAGAGAGAACAGGCAGACACATATTCATGTGTTCCCAGTATTTTCTCATGTGACATTCTGTACTGCCCAGCACTTATGACAGTATGCAGGTTGTCACTAAAAGAGGTACCTAGACCTAACAACTCCAGGACCATGAGTCAAAATCATATCTTTTCTTTACAAATTAATTTCCCCTGGGTTGTGTAATAACAAAGCACCAATATACCATCTTGAAACCTACTTATAGGAAACTCAGCGAAGACAATATCATCAATGTAGACATATAGAAGAGACATACTTAAGCATTAATTCTAATATGTAAGTATTCATAAACAGTTGTATAAAAAGTAAAAAAAAATGCAATTTCAACTTTTACAGGTCAAAGGTGGGTTATACATTTCAAGATCTTTTTTATATGCATTAAAGTGTATCCCATTTTTGTTTATACCTAGTCTTATATAATTGGAGACCTTATTTTTTAAGATGTATTTATTTGCATTGTATGTGCTTGAGTGTAGGCCTTCATGTATGTATGTGTACCACATATGTGTCTGGTGCTCTTGGATGCCAGAAGGGTGTACTGGAATCCTTGGATTGGGAGTTACAGATGGTTGTGAGCCACCATGTCAGTGCTGAGAACCGAACCTGAGTCATCTGTAAGAGCACTAAATGCTCTTAACCACTGAACATTTCTCCAGCCCAGAGATAATCTAAGTATATCATAGAATCGAATCATCTCAACACACCATAACTTATTTAATGTACTCACTAATCAACCCTTTCTCTTTCAAGTTTCATAGTAACTTCTTAGCCTGGTTTACTGGCTTTAGTTTTCTTTTAATACTATGTTTCATCTTGGTCTCACATTTACCTATAAAGAACAGAGCTAAAAGCTACCCACAGTTCTTACTTTCTTGCAAGATAGAATCAAAACTCGCACTGTAAAATGACTCCAAAGTGTGCTTCTCACACTTCACAACCTCTTTCAGGCACCTCATTACTTGGCTACATGCACCTTCCCAAACTCACATGTCTAAGTTCATGTGTTTTATAACCATAGCTTGCAATAAATTAAAAACAAAGCTTTGAGATTCTATCTCCCTACAGTCAAAATAGCTATTCTCATGAAAACAAATGATAGTAAACTCTGGCAAGGATGTGGAAGAAATAGAAGCCTAGTTCACTGCTAGTGGGAAGGCATACTGGTGCAGCCATTAGTGCCATCAGTATGGAGGTTTTAGTCAGCATGGAGGTTCCTCAAACACCTAACAGTAGAATTACCAAATGGCCCAGCTAACTAGCTCTTGCTAGTGGTATCATCTCCCACAGCCATGGAACTCAAAAAAACAGAGCGTCTACAGCTTTGCATAAACAAGGCCATTTTGTTATCACCAAGAGAGCATTCTGGTCTTCCTAGTAAGCCAAAGCTTTATACTGGATGTCGTTGTACTTTAGCTAAAAAGACTATATATGGATTGCGCCAGATTTTACATGCACTCTGTGAGAGAACAGTAAAGTATGTTGTACTACGAAATTTATCACAGTACCCATTTGTAGAGCCACTGTCAATGACCGTGACCACAGAAGAATTTCTTTCACACACACACACACACACACACACACACACAAAATGTCCCTGTGTAGCCCACCTTGCCTGTACTTGGCAATCATTGGTTTCTTTCCATTACTACAATTTTTTTCATTCTTAAATGGTTTTATGGCCGGGCAGTGGTGGCGCACACCTTTAATCCAAGCACTTGGGAGGCAGAGGCAGGTGGATTTCTGAGTTCGAGGTCAGCCTGGTCTACAGAGTGAGTTCCAGGACAGTCAGGGTTATACAGAGAAACCCTGTCTTAAAAAGCCATAAATAAATAAATAAATAAATAAATAAATAAATAAATAAATAAATGGTTTTATAAGTGTAATCTTTCTCTGTGCTTTAATATGGCTAGCTTACAGTTGTGTAGCCTCTATAATATATGGGGTAGGAGGCTTGATAAGCAAGATCTTTTGACATAACAATTATGTTGAGGTAAATACTTCAAGCAATATCTAGGATTGTGTTTCAGGTTTTATAGATGAAGAAAGAAATTCAGAGAAATCAAATCACTTTCCCAGCATCTGAAGGAATAAGTAACGAACTCAGAGTCTGAAGCAGGTGGTAAGAAACCCCACATCATTGCTTTTATGCTCTATAAGCCCTTTGTTGAACATAAAATGTATTAGATATTTTCAGATGAACAAATACACGGATGCGTGAATGAACTAAATGCCAGAACCTTTCAGAACTAATCCTGAGTCCTCCAGAAAAGCCTGTGGTTGTCAAGAACTCAAGACTTTCAGATGAGTGAATACAGGTAATGATTCTGAGGAAGAAGCATGCACACACACACAAATGTGCACATACACATGCCACAAAGACACACACACACACACACACACACACACACACAGAGCATTTGTGCACATACTTTAAAATTCACTAAGTTGGTGCGCTAGACCAGACATGATACACAAGGCAGCAGAATCAGATGAGTGAATACAGGTAACGATTCTGAGGAAGAAGCATGCACACACACACAAATGTGCACATACACATGCCACAAAGACACACACACACACACACACAGAGACAGAGCATTTGTGCACATACTTTAAAATTCACTAAGTTGGTGCGCTAGACCAGACATGATACACAAGGCCATAAGGCAGCAGAATTAAATGTGAAAATCCATTATCTTTGCTCATCACAAGTGTGTTAGTGGAATCTGAAGCACCTCAGTGAGAGCATTTGACCATGTGCAGCCTCCTTCTAGGAAATTCCTACCTACAGGATAAAGAAGCAATACTGACTACCTGCTGCTCCTGACTTCATGTTGGAGCTTGGCCTTGCTCACACTCCTAATTATCCACATGCAAGTTACTCCCTAGAGCATCAGCTTCTGTGGGCGGGTCCGGCAATGGTTTGAGTCTGGATTATCCCCACCAAGATGCCTGAGAAGCTTCCTCCGGAATGGCTGCCTCATGTCTCACACAGCTGAGATCACTCCCATCGCGTGGGCCATCCTAGCAGTATGGATACAATAGGTAACCTTTTCAGGAATTCCAAGTTACATCCATTCTAAATTGAATTCCACATCAAAATAAATGAGATAAATCCTTGTCTCTTTGACATGTGATAGCAAACAAAATAATTAATCTGGTCTCCATACAGTTCACATGCAGACATGTTTTATGTTTGAGAACCACTGTCAATAAATTAGTGATGTAAACAGCTTATTTTCTAAAGCAACATAAAACCTTGCCCATTATAAAAGGATTAACTAATCAAACCCCTACTGTTTCTATATTCCTCTTTAATTTTTAGTAAAGGAGGACTACAGTCTAGTTATATATACAATTAAATTAGCATAGTTATCTAAAGGGGAGCCTCAAGTACACAGGAAAGCTGTCTAGCTGAATGCAACTGGAATTTAAGGTTGTGATCTTGGAATAAAATTAAGAAAAATATAATTTAGATAATTTAATAAAACTTAATGGATTAATTTAATTCTACTTTTTTTGAAGCATCCAACAAGTGATGAGGTCAATGAGACAACATATTCAAGTAATTTGAAAATAGCATTACTGTAAATATTATTTTAATACCGGAAAGTGAATGGTGGCTAAATGAAGCTCAACAGTCTCAAGAAAAATGAGGAAACAGGAGATAGGTGACCATAGTAGTGAGCAGTCTTTAGGTACTCAAAAGCAACAGAGTACCTACAGCTTTGCATAAGCAACAAGGCCATCTGGTCACCATCAAGGCTTTCTGGTCTACCTAGCAAGCAAATCCATGCAGTATAAAATGATGTATGAAAATCAAATCATTTCATCATCTGTCAGTACCATCCAATTACCACGACTTCCTTTGATTTCAAGTTCATCTAGAAATCTTCTGGTTTCCTTTTGGCTCTGTCAAAATTACCTTGCCTGTAACAGAAAGAGCTTAGATGCTCATGTTAGCCTGAATTTCTCTTCTCATTATATATTATAAATTTATTTTAAAATGTACTCTGTGATCATTAATTAATATAAATTCACTTGTTGAAAACATATTTCAATAAAGATTGATAAAACAAAATACCTAAGCACTGTGCCAGGATGCCAAGGAACTCACAGGGGCCTTTCCCATTGGGTTTGAATTGTTTTGGTGGTGGGAGGAAGGTTATGATCTTCTGTGTTTTGGTCATCCTAGACTACATGCATAAACAACTAGACAAATACTTTGTGTATAACAGAGAAGAACAGCATACTCTGCACTTAGGTGGCAATTAGGAACAAACCTGAGGGGAGCATTAATGCACTTGTTTGATATCTTTAAATCAACACCACATCAAGATTCTATTTTCTTTTACAAATAATATGCCCACTAACTTTAAGCATGAGCATCTCTAAGTGCAGGCACATTTGAAAATATGATTATTTCCCCAAACATAAATAGTACTATGAGGACATTTTTCAGGAGTTTATAAATTAATGAACGCTTACTCTGGGAAATTTGCATGGACTTCCACACTTCTAAATTTTTCAGTCATGATCTCTGCTCTAAGTAAAGCAGAAAGTAAAGCAACCAAAATAGGCCAAAGATGCAGCTGCACATTCCACGTGTCAGCAGTCTGCCTGGCAGCCCTGAAAGGCATCTTCCCTCTGCATTTGATGCATATGAATTCTCTGTCATCTGCTTCAGCCACCTCATGAATTGCTGAACCTCATATGATAGATCTTTCTCTCTCGCCCCACCCCCCACCCCGTCTGTCTATATGAAGCACACTTCTCAATGAAGGAACAAGGGGTGAGAACCACTGGTTATTAGAGTATTTGCAGTTCGAGAAGACAGGATTGATGCTGATCTGTCAAAAGAATTAAGAAACTGGGAGAAAACCAATTCATGGGGGTAACTTTTTTTTTTCCCTATAGTAATTTCTTCTTTCTCTTCCCTTACTTACTGCATTAGTTACTTTATGTTGCTGTGATAAAATACCATGAACAAAAGCAACTCAAAGAAGAAAATATTGATTTTGGTTTATAATTCCAGAGAGTGAGACTCCATCACAGTGGGGAGGCATGATGTCAGGAGTGTGAGCCCCGCTGGGCAGTCAGCAAGCAGAGAACGAGCAACAGGGCCAAGCTATGAAGCTTTAAGCCCGCTGTAAAAGTAACTTATATTTGCCTGAAGTAACTGTTGTCCATGAGGCTTACTGGCTCTACCTGCTAACCTAGGCCTAGGTCTGGTCCTAGAAGCTTCTAGCCTCCGGAAAATCTAATCTCGGCCGAGAATGTTTTCAGCCTCTGAGACTTGTGGCTGAATATGCTCACTTTTTTTTATTCTTTTCGAGCTCTACCTGGCTGGTTCAACTCAGCTGTTCTGGCTCAAACTCCTCTCCAACCTGACTGATTTCATATGACTTGTCTCTCAGCCTCTGATTGTACTGCTCTGCTTGGCCTCAAACTAAATCTAGCAATCTGTTCTAATTTTCTGGCTCCTTCTCCCTCTCTGGCTTCTTCTGTATTCACCTCCATCTAGCTTGTTCTCTCTCTAAAATCTGTCTCTATACAACTGTCTCAGTAAAACTGCCTCCTTCCTCTCTGCGTTGCTCTCTCTTAAGTAGTTTCCCTTTTCTTTAGCATTAGAGTTGACAGAACATCCTATTGTGTCAAATCTTTCTTTGATTCATCACTTCGTCACTCAATTGGACATTAAGTGTGCTTCCATCTACAAACTAACTTTGGCTTCATTGTTTAGGATTAAAGGTGTGTGCTAAGGGTGTGTCTGTATCCCAGCCAACGGGATTAAAGGTGTGTGCTAACAGCTGAGCCACACTACAACTAGAAACAGTTTTTTTCCAGTAAACAACAGTCTCACAGTTCACAGTGTGATCATATATCCTACACCCTCAGGAACATACTTCCTCCTAAAAGGGTCTACCTCCTGAGGGTCCATTCCCTTCTCAGATAGTTCCACCAACTGTGGAGCAGGTGATCAAGTATACGGGCCTACAGAAGACATTTCTCATCCAAAACCCACACTACTCCCTTTTCTTGAGGCTCTTCAGGAACAACAGTTTATCAAACATCATTGACTGGGTCCAAAATGTCAAGTACTTTTCCTGGACATGAGAGAAACAGAGTGGCCTGAGTTGATGGCAACAGCTTTCCCTCCATTAGCACAACCTGAAGAAACAAGTTTCTTGTTATCTTTTTGTTATCTAATGTCCCCGGTATGATTCATAGTTAGTAAAATCACATGATAGTTATTAATGTGGTTACTTATATCTAATGCTCAACACAACTTGATTGACTATGTCTGTCTACCTAGGAAGTTTCTGCTCACTCTGAGGGTATATAAAAGTGTAAGAAAGTTCTTGTGAGTCTCTTACATCATGAAGGCACTTAGCTAGTCGAGATTATTCCTAGGAGTCCTTTGCTGAACAATACAGTGACTCAGGATGCTGAGGCTGGAATGAATCTGACCATTTAATGGAACTTAGCACCACCTCAAATCCTTGTCAAAAATAGTTGGATCCACACATTACAAATTTACAAGGAGATTTAATGGCAAGTGTTCTTGGTAAAACAGAACACAATGGCTTTTGGGAATTCATAGTAAAAATTTTTTTGGCTAGGTATAATTCATTTATTAGGATATGTGCATGAATGGAATGCACTAGATCATTCTTGCTAAATAAAAAAATTTTATGGTTGTGCAGCTTCAAACTGTGATTTCTTAGAACTTGCAGGTATTTTCAACATAATACCAAGTCCAATTAGCTACCTTTTTCCTTTTTTAAAAAGTAGCCAATCCACAGGATAAAAACTTATTTTAACATACTTTAAATAATACATTGGGTAAGTCTGTGGTACTTATGGCTATATACAATTGTGGAAATGAGAAGACAAAGTAGGAAATATTTTTCTTTCTTAACAAAACGGGTCCTTTTCAAACGGCTCTATAAAGCCGTACCAAAGCCTGGTGTCACTGGCACGAAACCATCTATCCAGGATAAGCAGCAGCAACAGTCTCTTGTGAGCCTTAAAAAAAAAGACAAAATAAAACTTTTATCTGGATTCTACAGACTACTTTTCCTCACTCTGATATGCCCTCCAGGTTAGAAACATTGGCTCAGGCTCTATGTGAAGGGCAGAAAATGTCAATCAGGCAAATATTGAGTCTGCTGGGTCAGAACGCTTAGGTGGCATGTTTAAAAGCAAGCACCCCTCTTGGCGTAGGCTTAGGTTCCATCCTGCTTGGTTTTGTAGCACCATTTAACAGTTGCCCCAACCATACACTGGCAGCTCATCCTATCTGGGAAATAAGGTGAGAATGTTGGGTGCTCATTCTTAAGTGCAGGAAGAGGTAAACGGATCACTAGCAAAGCTCTCATTAGCATTGTACCTGGACCGAAGGGAACCCAGGGTTAGAAGATAGACCTTAGCTCTTAGGTTATACCATCCAGGGAAGGGAAGTGGTGAGAACTCTGGGAAGTCCAAGTGGAATTGCTTGTTTACAGGCTAGACTAAAATCAGAGGCAACAGCAAAGGCCCCTGGGTACATGATGTGTTCTCAAAAACCCCAAGATAATAGGGGGCGTGGCAAAGCTGCAGTTAGCACTTCTGGATATTCAGACATAAACATTAACTGTGTCAATACATCTGGAGGCTGTTTTCCGTTGTTAATTCAATGGTGATTTTTTTTTCTACTGTAATAGTGTTCTCCTGGGCACTTGCTCACTCATTTTATTCCCTGGACAGGGGAACACTGACACTTGTTTCTGTCTAGTCATCTGCACCTGTGTGAAGGCATTCATCTTATGTCTTAGTGGATTTGTAAGACAATAAGGAGAGGTAAAGCTCCTTAGGCTCATTTGCCAATGTGATAACTCCTTCTCATTCATGCCTTTAGACTTGGGCGAACCACTAATTTACATTCAAGATCCTTACTTCTTAGTCCTTCACTGTGTGAACAATAAACAGAAAAGCAAAGAAACCAAGTGGGACAGTCCTCTTTGTCCCAACTTGGTACCGGCCGAACCAGGGCAGCCTACATTCCTAGCACGCATCGCATCTTGGGATCTATGTATGAATCAAGTAAGACCCAGCATTTAAAAATATGGACATTCTCTAAAGGTTAGAGAGCAACTTGATGTCTTTTCAAGGACTGGTGTTCATTTTCCAGTACCCACCTCTCACAACAGAGCTCAAAAATCAGTATTTCTGAGAAGTCTTCCAGAATTACCTTAGACAGGGCTGTTTACTGTCTACTGCTATGCACATGCTAATGTGGCTAATTAGTAAGGCTGGTCTCCTTAAAGTGAAACCTGACAAATTTAAATGTCTTGCTGCAGTGAGATCTTGCTCTTAAATCTACCTTGCAATAGATCATAATGGATAATTTTGACCACTTGATTTTGAAGGGCTCTTCACCTCTGAACCTTCTGCCACTGGGAAATTAAACTCAACTCCTTGTTCCTGTGAAGGGGCAAACACATGATTAACTCCACAGAAATTGGACAAGGTTCTGGTTAATATATTTCCTTACTCTGGAGGGGGCACACATGTGTATAGGCATTTGTGGCGTGGATCAAGAGAAGTAGAGGACAACTTTTTGGAGTCAGTTTTCTCCTTCCATAGTGGATCTGAAAGGCTGGAGAATCTTAGAATTTAAAATGAGGGCATTTAATAGAAATGTATGTATAATGCGTAACCTTTACCTACAAGGGGGCATGGAAAACCTCTGTATCAAGCCAAAAATGTGAAGTAGGTAGTTCCAGGAAGTTGGCTAACTCAGAGCCTCAGGGCTCTAGTTCCCGATACCTGCCCCTCCTGAATGATCCACAATGAGGGCAGAACTAAGAATGAAGGTCTACTGGTTTATGAGACTCTCCACCCGGTCGACTGGTAGATGGAGATTACATTCCTAGAATTAATATGTTCCCCTCCCTAACTGAATACCTTGGGTTGGGTCCCTCTGAAATTTTCCACTGTTTTTATGTTGTTTCCTTGGTAACCCTTTCCCTGCCCCCAACCTGTGGCTTTTCTTTTTAAATATCCCTTACTTCTTGTGTTCGGGGTCTAACTCCTCTGGCCAGCATGGTCACGAGATCAACCCCGGTACCGGCCTATCCCCAATAAACCTCATGTGATTGCAGCAAGTTCGGTCTCTCGTGAGTTATTGGGTGGTCGCATCATCCCGAGACTTGAGTAAGGATCTCCCTAGTTCTGGGGGTCTTTCAGATCCCAGGGATGGAACTCAGGTCACCAAGCTATGCAGCAAGCACTTTGCCCACTGCTGCAAACTAGGTTTTTACAATGAACAATTAATTGACTAATGTTTTCATTTTAATATCTCAGAGGCAAAAAGAAAGGAAGGCAAGATTTATAGGAACAAGATAACAGCTAAGGCTCAAAGAAACTAGATTTTAGATACTTACATGAAAATGTTTTAAGTGTACTTTAAAGTTAAATCCAGAATTTACACCATAAATAAAATGAGGAGCTTCAAAAATATTTCCCTTTAGGTTTCAACAAAAGAAGGAAACAGATTTAGTTTTGGTTGTAATCTCAACTAGAATCAAATTAATTTCGATCGTGTGCTAGATTAACATATATGAAAACTAGTAATTAAACGCTGTTGAGCTGGTTTGCCACCTAATGGCACTTACTGCTCAGCCAGACGCCCTGAGTTGTATCAACGGGACCCACGTGGCGGTAGGAAAGAACCAACTCTGCAAAGTTGTCCTCCAATCTTCATAAGCTAAGGCATGTTCCCCATATATGTATATACACACAGACACACAGAAATAAATATAATAAAAGTTTTTAAAAATTCTTTAGCAAGTAATACTTATAAATTAACAACTGATACTTATATACATTTTTCCCATCTAAGCCAACTCTTGCATTTAAAAGTCAACAAGAAATCAATGTTTCTTGTTTCCTGAATTATAGGAGTACAATTTATGTCCACCTCAAAAACTTTAAAGATAGCTTAGATTTAGCTAATATAATGAAAACTCTCGGGAATTCCAAAGTTCTTTTTTCTTGGAGTTTGAAATGAGGTTTCAAATTTAGCTTTCCTTGTATTTCTGAGAGAGCTACCATACAGTCTTCCTCACTAGCACTAGCCGACAGTTGGTCGGTACATGTAAAATCTTTAAGTGTTTACAAGACATGATTATAACACCAGAAATAGTTACTTAGTAAACCGTTTTGAAACTAAATTCCATAGGATCTCCAAAAAACTCCAAAAAACTCCAACAAACTCCAGAAAGCTCATTTATGCGCATGCAGATTTGCAATGACATCCCGGATGCCCAGCCCAGGATAGAACAGATCCAAACCTCTGGGGCTTCCACAGACCCACCCCTTGCGGGGATATTTACTTCTCCACATTGGGATACTTAGGGCAGCATCTGGCCTGGATCAACCCAAGTCAGCACCAGGACAAAGATATACTGGTGCCATGGTAAGATTTGATTATGGGTACTATTCAAGCTCAGCAGCTGCAGATGAATAGGTTTTCATGGGCTTCAAGGAGCAAAAATGGATGACAGTCAGAGACACATTTAGAATTTCTGAGAGGGGCAATTTCAAACTCTTCAAGCTCTTTTATTTTCTCTTGTAGTTAAATAGGAATACCTACTTCCTTAACTAAAATGGATCTGCTGGCTCAAGTGACAGTGAAGTCATGGGAGACAAAAAGGTCTTCCCTGGACTACTCCTAAGAAACTTCCGTGCTTCCAGACCACATTATGTCACAGAATCGTCTGTAACGATTCTCTGAAAGGGTGACGGAGTTGAGAAATAAACTGCTCATGGCAAGAACAGCCTCCTGAGGATTAATCCTACAAAATGAGCCTCAAAACTACCGGGGCGGGGGGTGGGGGGGGAAAGGAGGGGAGCAGGGGAGGGAGGGTGTGTGGCCATTAGCATCACTAATCAAGACCAGCTTTGCTTTTTATGGGAATCTACACTGCCAAAGATGATAGCGTATGTTCGGGTAGGCCACCCGGCCTGGTCCTCCAAGTAAGTACACTTTAATTATCTGTGATTGGGATGTTTCCGTGTTCTTACATACCCTTGGGGTAAAAGGGACCAAGAAGATGCCTGTGTAAGATCCAAAGTTCTCCAAATCTTTTTCATTACTTCATGCTCAAATAATGCAATTACTGTCAGTTCACAATTAACCTTGTCCCTGGAGGAAGCAGCAAAGTAAAAATCTACCAATCCTAGATGACCTATGAGTGTCTTTCCTGCTGCTTTGGTTGTAGGAGAAAGACTGGGGCAGGGAAGACAAAGAGACAGAGACAGACACACAGACAGACAGACAGACAGACAGACAGAGACAGACAGACAGACAGACAGGACAGGACAGGACACGGACCAAGAAAAGCTCTGGCCAAGAAATATTTTTCAGAACAGTTTGAGCAGAGATGATATCTTCCACTGTTTTGTTCTTATGTTCTTTGCCTAAAACATGAAGCTTTCCCAATCATAAACTGAGCGAGAGAGTGACCAAGGAAGCCAGTACAAAACAGCAGGGACAACTTTGTAAGGTTGGCAGTCACCCTTTAACCAGAGTAATAGAGCTGGGACATCTCTGGGAACTAGATGGGCTTCAAAGCCCAGCCTCTGCCCCTTCCCCCTGAGGAGGCTCAAGCTAGGCTCCTGCTTCTCTGACTTGGAGATGATATTGGGATGTTTTGCCTGTGAGATTCTGTGTTAATCAAGATGGTAAAAGCTCTTGCTTCACAAGCTAACCTTAGTCGCCTGACCTGATAAAGCATTCTTAGACCACAGGGACCTGTGGCCATTATAACTGTGTGCCCACTGGATGCTAGGCACTAATGCTGAGCTCATCCTTCTGCAGCCAAGGGATCTTCAAGTGAGACAACATCTCTAGGCCATGAACTTCTGGGAGAGTGACATTCCTCTCCTGGTGATTTCTCGGAGCATCACCAAATGAAGGAAAGAACATGGAGCAAAGACTTTAATGATAGGAAGACAGCTATAGTGGAGTTCCAGACCCTTTGGCAGAGGTGAGAGACATGGCGAAAGGTAAGAGAGGAACGTAGAGACACTGAAAAAAAAAATGAGGGGAAGTTACCTGCAGAAGGGAAAGCTGAGAGAGTAAATGACAAAGGTAAGGTTTGGGTAAAGATTTAGTTTGAGTTAAAATGCTTATAGCTTTAAATTCCTACCACCCATAAATAGACCTTGCAATAAAATGAGTGGACTTTTAGAGTAATCCATCTACCAGGTTCTCTTTTCTTTTTTCAACTCAAAATGATTCTTTTCTGCATTAGAGCAAGGAGTATGGCAGACCTGGGCCGACAGATGCAATGTCATTGGCAGTGCCAAGGAGAGAGGAGAAAAAGGAAACCATCTCGAATGCAGAGAGTACCTATAAAGACTTCAATCAACATGGGGTGAGATGAAGGAATGGGAGGAGAACGAAACATGAAACGGTTTTAAAATTTAGGGAAATGACTCAGGAACGAGACTGGAAAAGCTGGAAATAGTGACAATGGC
Organism: Mastomys coucha; assembly: GCF_008632895.1. NCBI lineage: Eukaryota > Metazoa > Chordata > Mammalia > Rodentia > Muridae > Mastomys > Mastomys coucha. The sequence continues at coordinate 6,162,960 of NW_022196902.1, forward strand.
ACTCATGCCAAGAGAAGTGCACACCTGATCCATCACTGACTCTAACTCATTCCGTGAGTCTGCAGAGCTCTGATCACTTCCTGCATCCCAGGAAGCACTGGGTGTATTGAGGCACAGGGACAAGACAAGGCCTGCGGTCAGGAGCTTACCAGGAGAGGTATGCGTGTATGCGCAGAAGGTTCACTGTGTGACATGAAGATGGTGGAGATGAAAAGTATTACTCCTCTCCCTTCCGAATCACAGATATAATTGCACAAATCGACACATGGATTTCAAGGTATAATTCCTTTGCACAGAAACTCCAAGTCTTCACAGTTTATGTTATGGGGATTTTCTCTCACGTGATTCATAGAAGGTAGTTGAAATTACCTTCTGAGACAAGATTTCACTATGCAGCCCAGGGTGGCTTGAATCAACAATCCTCCTGCCTCAGCCTCCAGAGTGCTGGGATTGATTACAGGTGTATGTTAGCATATTGGCTCGGTATTTTAAGTGTATAAAGACAAAAATAAAATTAAATATATGCAATAATGTATACTTGCAAGTATATACACATGTAATAATAATAACAATAATAATAATAATGCATATGTGCAATATATATATAATCACAAAACATTTAAGCAGGAGACTGAGAGATTCCCTGGACAGCTTCCGTCTGAACACTCATGCTTTGAGATCTTCAGAAGAAAGGGATGAGGGATGAACTGCCTTATGGTTGGACCCTAAGGTTCTTCTGGCCCTTGTGTTAGGCTCAGGAGCTCAGAGCTACTTCAACCAGGAAAATACAATTCAGCACACAGAAAATGACAACTCAGCGCTAAGAACACAGAGGCTTCTGCCAAGCCAGACTTGACAAATGTGGGAAAGAGCCAGCAGCAGGCTTTAAAGAACTTTCTGACATTCCTCATGGTGAACTTGGACTCAGTACGTATGCCAGCCACGTCCCTGGAGCTTCTGTCTGTTCCAGAATCAGGCAACAACTGAAAATTCTCAAGCTGCATTACAGAAGACACTCTCTCTCACAGCCATAGAGACACAAAAATTCCCTAATTCTTCTGGCTACACACAAGCTAAAAATCTACAGCGTCTCATGTGGCCTTTAAAGAAACACAGTTTGGGGCAGACAATGGAAAATTACCTGATTTGTGAAGGAGGCTGAGCTACGGAGGGAACCTAACTGAAAACAGAAAATCAATGGGGCCAGACAGACCCAATCATTGAGCGACATTTTTAAAGTAACACTCACTAATGGTGCCATTGGGTAAATAACATGTTAGCTGATGTTGATTTCCTCTTACGTTCAAAGTGCTAAAACAGTTGACCCAACAAACAATTATTATTATTTTAAGTTCAGACTGCTCAAGAAAATGTGAGGGGCTGAAGCCTGTGCTCTGCAAACCCATGTATCACTGTGTCTGAGTACACATGGTACACGCACCTATGTATACATGCCCATGCATGTAGAGGGCAGAATACGAACTCAAGTATTGAGCCTCAGAAGCCATACTCGAGTGTCCCTTACTGGTCTGATACCCTGGCTGGCCAGCTAGGCTCAGAGATCTCCCTCCATGTCTCTTCCTCCACAGCACCACGGTTACAAGTGCAAGTCACCACAGATGGTTTGATTTGAGGTTTGGTTGATTGTTTGTTTGTTTGTTTGTTTGTTTTGGCATTTGTTCCTTTGTTTTGTTTTGTTTTGTTTTTTTAACATGGCTCCTGAGAATTGGATGCAGGCCTCGAGTTTGCATGGCAAATCCCTCACCAAATGGATGTATCCCAGGCCTCTAAATCTCACAACATGACATTTCGGCACTAAAAAGGTAGGTGACGTTAAATGCAGCCATTAGAGAATTTTGATTCCTAAAATGGATCTGTTAAGAAGAAGAGGGAACTGAAGCCCAGACTGGCACAGAAGACGAGAATATAACAATATAAAGGCAGTCTTCTTGAAACCCAAAGACACAGGCCTCAAAAAAAAAAAAAAAAAAAAAAAAAACCCAGCTCGAGGATTCCTAGACCTCAGACATCCAATCCATGACACTATAAAATTTCTGTAGTGTTGGCAGTATTGGAAAACAAACACAGAAACCTTGGGCAAGCCACGATGAGGTCCTGGGCTCTGTTCCTAGTACCAGCTAAAGAAAGAACTCTTCCATAAAGAGCCCCCATTAAAAACAAACAAACAAATAAAAACCAAATCTGAAGTAGGAACCACATCTCTTTTGTGTTAAGTACATCCCGCAGTATACTCACAACCCCGACAGGGAAGGCCAGCACGGCCAGGGTCCAGTCCCGGAGAGAGATGAGCTTCCTGAGTTGTCGTTCTTGCTCCTGGTTCCCACTGCCTCTGGTTAGAAGACTAGAGAGGTCAGTCAGTACACAGATGCCGAAGAACACAGCCTGGATAACCTGCAGAGACAATCACCAGAACTGGTCAGTAAGGGCCACAGAGACCCAAACACTGGTTTAGGCTGTTGCTATGTATTGTAATTCTAATTACTTGCCCAGGTTGCCAGGGACGAGGAGATCCTCACAAACAGCAAGTGGTGCTATGTAACCTTTGCCCCCCACCCCCCCGACTTATCCCTGATTCGTTAATAAAGATGCCTACAGCTGATAGTTGGGTGGGAGAGAGATAGGCAGGGTTTAAGTTCCTGGGATTGGGGTCTGAAGCAGGACAATGAGAGTAGAAGACGCCATAGGGTAGGTGAGTCATGAAAACATGCCTGTAAGGGCTGACCAATTGTAGGTCAGAGTGGTCAGATGGAGCCGGGCGGTGCGCCTTTAATCTCAGCACTTGGGAGGCAGAGGCAGGTGGATTTCTGAGTTTGAGGCCAGCCTGGTCTACAGAGTGAGTTCCAGGACAGCCAGGGCTGTACAGAGAAACCTTGTCTTGAAAAACTAACTAACTAACTAAAGAGTGGCCAGATGGAACGTGACAAGTTATAACTTATGATGACTGTAGATATAGTAGATACTAATAGCTTATAAGGCACTACCCAGCTCTAGTGCTGTTAAGGCTTATTATAATTATGTTCTGTGTCTTTTATCTGGGAACTGAATGATCTAAAGTGGGATAGAAACCTCCAATTGAGATTCAATATGTAAATATTTAACAATATATAACACTGAAGTACAACACAAAGATAGCTTCATGTATGCATTATGACACCTGAAGAGAATATATGCAAAGCCTAATTGTAGAGCTCACCCTATAAATGAAAACCAGATAAGTTTATTAATTAATTAATTAATTTATTTATTTATTTACAATTTTAGACATTTGAGAGGATTCATCTTAAAATACACTATGTCCATCCCCTCTCCCCAAAGCTGGGGGAATATCACAGAAGATGGGCTGGGAAGATTGTCAGAGCCAGAGATGGGGAGGACTGCTGTAAAGCATTGCTTTCCATACATGACAGGGCTATTGCACTCCTGCAAAACACCTTCACAAGATCATACCCCTCAACGTTCCAGCATAAATGGGGCAGGGGCTCATACAGCCACACCCTTAGCTAAAGCAATTGAAGGCTGCTGGGATGTGACCCCTGATATTGTAACAGCTCCCGTGGATGGCCACACATACACACACACACACACACACACACACACACACATAAAGGCAGCAGTGACTGAATGGCCATGGGGGTTTGGATGAGAAGAACCTCATAGGCCCACATGTTTGAATGCCTGGTCTGAAATTGGTGGAACTTTTGGGAAAGATTAGGAGGTGTGCATCTCTGGAGATGAGCTTTGAGGTTTCAAAAGCTCACACCATTCTTAGTGGGTTCTCTCTCTGTGTGTCCCTCTCTCTGTCTCTTTGTCCCTATCTCTGTTTATCTGTCTCTCTGTCTGCCTCTCTCTGTGTCTCTCTGTCTCTTATCTGTCTCTGTGTCTCTCTGCCTCTCTGTCTCTCTCTTTGTCTCTCTGTCTCTCTGTCTCTGTATCTCTGTCTGTCTGTCTGTCTGTCTGTCTGTCTCTCTCTCTATCTCTCTGCTTGTGGATCAGATGTAAGCTCTAAGGTATTTCTTCAGTGGACAAACTCATTGGAACTATAAGCAAGCCTGGTGGAGTGCTTTCTTTTAGAAGTTAACTTCTTCATGGCACTTAGTCATAGCACTACAAAAGTGACTAAGACAGTGAGTTATAAAAAGTTGGGAGAGGGATGAGGAAGAGTCAAAAGGGACAGGAGGGCACATATAACCAAAATATCTAAATGCAATTCTCAGAGATAAGATTTTAAATTATGCTACCTTAAAAGATCTGCCATCAGCCTGCCAAAACAGGGAATCTGAATAAATGATTC
>NW_022196902.1:6167281-6191347 GCF_008632895.1 Mastomys coucha
AAAAAAAAAAAAAAAAAAGGAAACCACTACTTTCATTTTCATTTTTCTTGGGACATTCTCTCTGTCTCTGTCTCTCTGTCTCTCTCATGCACACACACACACACATACCCCTACATAGACTCAACAGGAAGAATTTTAATTATCTAACTGGGATATGAATTATTTTACAGTTCACATCTGTGGTCTGTTTCGACTCACTGGTGAGGTCTAGAAAATGCCAAGCAAATGGATGATGGACAACAAGCCAAATGCAGAGAGACTTATCTACGTGCTCTAATTCCTGGGACTTAGGCATCCGTCTGCCTCAGGAGTGATAGCTGGCGACAAAGAACTCAATTAAGCACAAAAATCCACCCTGATTTGGAACAAATTTCTATTGTAGATGCTGAATTAAATGGTTACCTTAGGTTATTAGTATTTATGAAATCAAATCTTCCCAAAGAACTGTAGAGGTGCTGTGAACATTGTCTCCTACAGTTACCCACTTTACATGCCCAAATCAATCACAAATGGAATCATTCATAACAGCCACACTTTCCTTGGGCCAGAGCATGGTGGGTGAGAATCATGAAATAGAACAAACCAATAATTTGTCAATTTCCTGAAGGAGAGTCAAAGTTGTGCATGCTGAGTGCAACCGGGCAGCATACCAAGGCATAGCTAAACAAAACTTCAGGAGGGGCAGCAATATGTTCCCCGGGGTCTGACATTACTTAACTAACACCAAAGAGAGAGTCAGAAATCTTTAGACTTCTTCAAGTATAAATAATTTGCTGATGACCTATTTATAAGTGATACAATTCTCCTTACTTTACAGAACATAACAAATACTTGGGAGAGAGAAAAAAGCATTTCAACATTTGCAGTGGGAAGTCTGTAGAAGTTTGGTGTATGGTTCCTCACTTGGGCACAGAATAAGGCGATGAAAGTTCCTAGAAACATCTGGTTCCAGCTGTGAGCTCAGCCTTGTAGCACACATATTGTTAGTAGCGTAGGCTTTGGGGAGCTCCCGCAAACCCTACTATTACTAGTCAACCAAAGCTATAGTCAAGCTCCAGTTTTCCTCAGAATTTAAACTGGTTTCAGTTTCCATGGCTTCCAGTCTATTGTCATTTTATAAATAGCCAGAGCAGGAGCTTCAAAGATTGCCACAAGTGGGAATGAAGCAAAAGTGTGGCGAGGGATCAGGTTCTGATCACCAGAGATGACTCGGAGAATGATTTCACACTTAGGAAATTCCTCAAGTCATATCATAAGACTTAAGATGTTTGGATGTGTCTCTCTCGGCTCTCTGTCAGCCCTCATGGGGTGTGAGACATCAGTGACCACACTAGGGAGTGCTATTCTCTGTGACTATGACTGTCAGTATCCAGTGTCCTGTGTGATCAATACCTAGGAGGATTCAAGTGAGGGCCTCAGTGAGATAGCATTTCTCATGAAAATAGAGATACAGATAATTCTAACTCAACCAGAAAGCTCATTGTGGGGACACGACGCAGACAAGCAGTGTGAAGAACCACAGAGATGTAACAGTGTAGAGACTGCCATGCTCTCACAATCTGGTGACTCGGTTTCCTAACAGCAGTGCTTCTCAACTTGTGGATCAATACCCCATTGGGAGTCAAATGACCCTTTCACAGGGGTCCTCTAAAACCACCATAAAACAGAGATATTTACACTATGGCTCACGACAATAGCAAAGTTATAGTTATGAAGCAACACATGAAACACAATTTCATGATTGGAGGGGTCACCAACCATATTCAAGAGCCACAGCATTAGCAAGGCTGAGAACCACCACCCTCCAGAAACCTCTGCACGGCAGAAAGTTAGTTTCAGCAAGCACTGTGTGATCAGAGTAGAAGCAATGACATGGCTTCTTCAATAGTGGACTGAATATACTGTGCTAGGCTATCGCAACAAAACCCTCATCTCATAACAAAAAGGTTTCGATCTTTGCAACAAAGCATTGAAATAAAAACAGAGACAAGAATTGGCATATTTTGACACTATTAAAAAAACATGAAAGACACAAATATAAGGATACGATATGGACACGTGCAGTAAGCAGGAAGAAATGCTCGGAGGTTGGAAACACTGAACTCGGACTGGAGGTATGGCTTGTGCTGAAAGAATTTGCTCTTCCAGAGGACTGCCTGTCTACTCCAATTCCTGAGGATCCAACGCCCTCTCTGGTCTCTGTGAGCACACACATGTGGTGTACCCTCGAACAGGCACACATAACTACATACAAATAAAAATAAAACTACATAACAGCAAATACCTCTGGAAAAGAAGAGGCTGTAAGAGGAACACAGGAGCTCCAGCTTTGTTGACAACATTTAACTCTTACAACCGACTACTGAGTAGATTGACACTATATTAATTTTTACTATATTTCAGTTCTTCTTTTTAGTATCCTGTGCTAATCTTTCAATCCTTTTCTTCTAATTCAGCCGCTCTAGTTTTAAGGGCCAGGTAATCAGAGCCAGGGTTGGGTGAGCTCAAGAATCCTAGCATTGCAGTATATGCAGAAATCCTACAGGAAAAGAAAATAGAAATTTGGCTCAGTGCCAATGAGGCATAAGTATATGGAACTCATTCATGTGTTTTATGTAACCCAAGATGTGAGGAAATTCACCCAGTAGACAAGCATGAGGAATAAGGTCTAATTTAGATTTCCATCTCCCCATGCAGGAATTGGCTACTATTCTTTACTTAAAAGCTCTAGGATATAGACAGTGGTACATTTGGTGCCTTTAATTGATGAACTAACATAAAATATTTGGTTTTTCATGTAAACATATGAGTCAGTTTTTTTTTTCAGATAGAGATGTGAAGGCTTTTGTAACTATTAGTTGCATAGGTTAAGCATATCTTACTCATATGAGAAATTCTCATTCAGAATGAGAAAAATCTGAGCATCAGCATGGCACCACAGGTAGGAACGCCTTCCCTGACTTCATCTGATGGGTCAATGTCAAAATGCAAATCTGCAGCGTCCCCAAAGGGAAAACCCTTCCTAAATCTAAAACCTTTATCTGTGATGCATAAACTGTATGATGAACCAATCAATTGATAATACTGTATAAAATTACTTCCCAAGTACATGTACAAGGCACACAAAAAAATGGATTTTGTATTAAACCTTGGTCCCATCCTCAGGCCAGGGGATTGTATGCATATTATGTATAATAAAAACCCTCCAAAACAGAACAGAACAGAACATCCAAAATTCATTAACTCTCCTAGTTCCAAGCATTTTTGATTAGGCATGACTAACCTGAAGAAACTGATAAGAAACTGATACTGATCAACTTGAGACTAGGTAAAGGATTTTATGTAAATAAAAGACTAGCTTTTTTTTGGGGGGGGAAGCATACTTTTATGAAGTTATCAAAGGAAAAGGAAGAGGAGAGAATTGAAAACAGAAAAGAAAGTGGGAAAACAAACTCATTCTAGGAGAGGAGAAAAACCAAAAGGAGTTCTACAACGAGACATGCAATAAATAGTATTTGGTAGCTCATATCACAACTCAACAGAGCCAGAAAACCGTAGAGACAAATATTTGAGCATGTCTGTGAGAGAGTTTCTAGATTAAGCTAACTGAGATTGGAGACCCACTCTTAATGTAGGAGCCACCACACCTTGGCCTGGGGTCCTAGAATGAACCAGATAGAGAAAGTGAGCGGGGTACTCACTTTCATACCTCTCTCCCTCCCTTCTTTCCTTCCCTCCCTCTCTCCCTCCTTTCTTTCCTTCCGCCCTCTCTCACTCCCTCCCTCCACCACCCCTCTCTGCTTCCTGTCTCTGGCTGCAAAGGTAACCCCTCACTTACCTTGCTTCATCAGAATCTGTCTCAACCATGAGAAGTCATTAACAAATATTCGAAACAACAGAATTCGAACGGCTAATGGTATGCAGAATTGAAGCATATCCTCACCCTATGCAACGTGTCACCTAACTCATTTGTCCCCTCACAAGTACTTGGTGGTTTCCCTGTATCTCTAGTCACCCCATTTACCTCTCTCCTGCTTGCATACAGTGACCTCAACCTCCCCAGAACTCCTCTGAGCACTTCTCAAGTGAGAACACATTGAGGAGAGGGAGGCATGACAAATGGTTTCCTAGAGCCTCAGCTTAAGAAGAAAGAGGCGGAACCTGGCAGGTTGTTACTGTTTCTTTAACAGACAGATGGGGGATACAAATCCATGGTAATGTGTTTGCCTGACATGTAAAGGGTCATAGGATCATAATACCCACCACTGCCAAAGAATGGAACAGTATGTCATTAGCTTTCATCATCAAAAGATAATTGGTAACACTTCTGAAACATCCCACCGTTCCTTCACCAATGGATTGACTTTGGGTTATTTGCTTAAAGAAACAAGTTGGCCAATACTGAAACACTACTTGGATTTCTACCACATTTACTAGAGTTTAGTTCCCATGGACAGTTACCAGATCTCACGGGGGACATGTAACGCCTCAGACTACTACCCTGTCTACTTAAAACTCACCACACTGCTTACAGTGTAATGTTACATGGAGATGCACACACGAATCTTAAGCAGGGTTACCTTGAAGAATCATTTGGCTCTATCCATTCTGCAGAGCTGGCATTTCCAAACTCAGCATGACCTGGATGTAGACCATCTGGCCATGAGTTCTTAGCAGGCTGTCTGCTCATATTGTTTTCCACCTCATGGAAATGCAGTGGCCCATTGCATCTTGTCACTCCAAGAATTGATCAGAAAACAAAACCATCTCAGGGTATTCTGGAGCCATTTAGTGTTTGATCTTCTAGAACGTTCTCTACAGTTCTTCTGCATCGTTTCTCCACCACCCCTTCCTATCCAGAGATCATGTCTTACTTAATGATCCACTTATGAGTGAGGGCTTATTTTCACAAGAATAAATGTATACCTACATTCCATGCATATTTTCACACACAATCAATTTGAAATAAAAATCTAGTGTTATTTTCTCTTTTTCTGTGGAATGTATTAAATACTTGCTATAGCCTGTACAATGAGGGAAATTCCCTAGACTCCTAGCATTATTCCTAAATGGATATGATTTTTTGTCCAGAACATATTTTATTTGACTCAAGTATACCTTCAGTATCTTAAACAAAATGAAATTGCTTTATAGTTCATTCATTAAATTGTGTTATTAACTGGCTACTAATATAAATATTTCTACTGAACTGAACTCAAGTAAGAGACAAAACTGTACCAAAATAGAAAAAGAAAGCAACATGTGAAGTAAGAAATGCAAACATTATTTACAGAATTTTAAGAGACCAGAACGTAGCTGTCTTGATCTATTACGGTTTCCTGAGCTCCTGTCTACACTGGTAGTGGTGCTGTCTTTCTAAAAGACGGGGGACAAACAATGCTGTGTGGGTCTTAGGGATCCTGTTATTTTCAAGTTAGCCCTTGCCAGAGTATACAGAAGCGAAGTGAAGGAGAGATCTGGGGGGTGGGGATGGGGGGCAATGGGAAGTGAAGTGGCATGGGGCATGGAACGAGGAACTGGGGAGAGGACAGATGGGAAGGAGGCAGCCAGATTTATTATTCAGAAAGGCCTGGAGGAGTTTCTGTGCAATGACAAGAGCATTAATTAAGGAGGAAATGATGAAAAAAATAAAAAACAAAACCTACCTGGGATTTTCTAATTAGAGACTATAAGGGCATAACCTGGCATCGGATGAATCTATATATAATGCAAAGAAGAGAAGATTCCTATAGTCAAATATATGTGCCACATACATAGATATGATATATACCTATGTGTGACATATACATATATATGTGACATACACATATATACAACATATACATATGACATATACATATATGTGACATATACATGTATATGGTATATATGTGACATACACATATAAAATCAATTATGTATCTGGAAGACACAGAGATTTCTCCTCCATAGAAAAATCAATAAAACCCTCAGGAAAGTGGTGTGAAGTCAAGCCCCTCCCGTATTTTTCCTCCCATGGTATAAAGTCTCGTAGCGCAGGAATGGTTGTTTTGTTTTCAGTTCCCAAAAGCTGCAGTGAACTTCTTACTGGAAATCAACCCCTATAGTGACTGTGTGGGAGGGGAGAGCTTCCTGAAGGAGTTGAGCAACACTTGGGAAGGAGAGACGTGCCATCCCCCAGAAGGGCTGTAACCCAAGCTCTTTGGGGAAATCCCTCATTCCACATCTCTCTGACTCTTTAGTAATACACGATGTCTTCCCCTGTCATGGGATCAAGAGCGAAGGCCAAAAGTAACTCAGCCCCACCAGATAAGTGACTCACTGCAGAGCCAGACAAGAGAACTCCGCAGAGATCTGCTATGCGTTTGTTTTCATGGTCTTCCTTCCTGGGCACATCTGAACATTTTATAGCCTTTGCACGGTCACAGGAGTGGGTGAGTCATCGGTGACTTGGAGTCTGTGACCTGTTACACGTGTAGATGCTACACTGCAAAGAAATCAATGTGTTTAAAAGTACTCCATGCTCTCTATACCTCTCCATCCCGCTGAGACTATGCCCATCAGCTCCCCAGCTGGTGATTTATCCTCCCTGACCCTTGGAGGTCAGCTTCACCAAGCCAACATGGACCCATCATACTAATGACTTGAAAGTGTCACCTAAGTGATATGCTTGAAGCCTGGCCATTTTCAAGAAGCCTTCACCACAGACATTTCTGAGGAGATGGACTAACTGCACCATGAAGCTCCGTGATTTTCAGGCTATGATTTAGAATCCCTGCTCATGTGTGCAGACGTTTACCTCATACCACTCCGTCTCATTACTGGAAATCGATAGAACCATAAGTCACCACTAACAAGCAATCCATTTGGCCATAGCGAAAGAATGATAATCCTTTCAGTCAGAAATAATATGCTATGATAAGCAGCTTGGGAAGCCAAGACTTGTCGAGGAAATTCATGACAATGTTTAAGTACAAGGTGGACAGTCACCTAGAGAAGGTATTGGGATATGTTCCCCAGAGGCAAGGGTGCAATCAAGCCACATTTCATAAAAACTCAGTAAGAGGATAGCAACCAACTTTCCACGGACTCCCTTATCTGCAGCAAATGATGATAGAAAGTGCCCAACTAGCCAGTGTTCTGCCTCCTTATGCACAGATATTGGGAGGATCCTACTCTAATACCACAAGCTACTCAAAAAGTGGAGAAGTTTATAGAGTTCATATAAACTGTTAATGCTAGCATGGATCCTTTTGAACCTGGAATTAAAACCACTATTGATTGCTTAAACAAGTATTTATTGATTAACCACTAGCTACACACTCTAAGTAAACTATAAATGAGGGAATGCAGGCTGTTAAATGATTGTGCATTTTGCTCTCTAGGAGAATATGCCCAGACAGGCCTAACCTCCAATGTACTAGTATCTGTATTTGCCAAAGATATGATTTGTATGTTTCAGCACATTAATAGCGGGGAGTTATTATGCGGGGAAAGGGATGATGCATTTAGGGGTGGAAATGTTAGTAAAAGTAAATTAAATCTTCTAATACCATAAAACACATTCCCTGTAAGTTTTTACTCATCAAGACAATTTATCTCACACATGGCTTCAGCACCAGATGACATCGCTAAAGGGCTACAAAGCCTAAAACCTAAATCAAAGCTCTCGACCTGAGTCAGGATCAGATGACATAAAATCAGATAACTACCTAGAACCTGTGCGGGATGAGTACACAGCAAAAGAATGCGAATGAGAAATTGCATTAATAAAGCCAATTAGATAAGAGCCCCTAACCTCAGAGATGTCTCTTGTAAGTATTTTAAATCTATGGCATGGCCATTCCAACATTCAATCTAAATAATTCAGGTGAAGATGAAGGCAAAACTATCTCTAAATACTGACCTTTATCATGGGACCTTAACAGGACCTTCCAGGCAAATGTTTCAGAATAAGTTTTATAAGGTTTTGCCCCTTTTCAGACATTATCTGCTATTATTAGCTTCAATTGGTGACTTCCCCACTATACTAGCTTTCAAACAGAACACCGTGGAGTTTGCCAGTGCACATGGTAAATGCCCACAAGTAGTTGAATCATACTTTAAAGTTTGCTTTTTGTTATTTTTTATTACACAATTTTTATTGTGTAGTTATTAACTACAGAATATGTGCCTTTAGATTAAGAAGATTTATGTGGGCTCTAGGTCCTCTCAGTTAGAAAAAGTATGTGACTAGTGCTACAAGAATCCTACCACCATCCAAGTGAAATGGCAGCGTGGATCTTAGATACATTAAAAATACCTAGGATATTTTATAATTTCATAGTGACAGACAAAAGGAGAATGTGAGAGTTCTCATTTGTATGAGGAATGCAAACAGGTGTTTATTTTTGTGCTATCCCTTTGAAAAACAAGGGCAATTTTAGTCAGTTTGGAGCCACACACCCTTATGAACAGCCTTCTGCATACCTCACAGAACACTAACGAGGAGATGGCATGGAACAAGGGAACAACATGCACGCCTCTGTCCTTTATCATGACCTGTTTATAAAGGAAAAAGTAAGTATCTTATTTATATAGGCACTTATTTATAAAGGCATTATTAATATGTGCCTTTAGATTAAGAGGATGTACATGGGCCCAGGGTCATTTCAGTTTGGGAGAGTATGAGACTGGGGCCCTCCAGTCTTAATCAATAATTTCCTAGGTTAAAAAAAAAGTAAACATGTCTACTAACTTCTTAACAAAGTTATCTTTGTTAAATTATTTTGAGGAACATTGAATTGTACTGACCAGGAATACAGATGCAACAAGCTCTGGAAAGAGCAAGAAACTCACACTCCAATAGTAAGCCAGACATTGTCTTCCCCGCCCTGTACCCATCACAGTCACTAGCTACCTTGTCATTTTTACCACTGGATTAGGGTACAATGAAGTCATCACTAGGGTCGTGATTTTATAATGTGTCTGACTCTTGAAGGTTACATAGGGTTTATTTTTATTTTAGTTCAACAGTGCTATCTCTGGGGCTTTGGTGCAACATCTGGAACACAATGTTAGTACACATTATCTCATTACAGAATTACTAACAGTGATGAAGACAGTAGAGTGGAAGACTCTTGGACTGACAGCAGGGAAGCCAGAAAATGCTGAGAGCCTTGCGAAAAAAGGAGAGACAGCGGGGTAACATCTCTGCTGAGCTGCACCTTCAGGCTGCTTGCTTTCCAGCAGTGCTCAGTGGCCCATTTTAGGACCATCAAATGGAGACTGGTAGACTGCAATGCTTTGCAGTGCAAGGTCATGGGGGTTCAGAGGTGTCAAATGACTAATTAGAGATAGATCATGAAGCTCAGAGGGTCAGAGAAAAGCATGAAGTCCAATGAGAAGCAGGGGAGGGGAGTGGAGGTAGTGTGAGCCCATGGTCCCAGAATAAATTCAGGCTATTGACATTGAAAAGATCCAAGTGTGGCTACGGCAAATAAGTCCTAAAGAAAGACTATAGAATAAATGTCAGATATTAATTATGTTCTTATGACACTGGGCAAAAGAAAGAGAGAGAAAGAAAACACATTGGAATCAAAATAACTGTTTCCAGTCAGCCACTCAGAAGCTGTTGCAATGGGATAGACAGTTTTAGCCCTGCCTTGGCAATTTCCAGGTCAAAATGAAAAACTTTTTGAAAGTCCTGGTGGTTGGTGGTAGTGCACACCTTTAATCCCACCACTCAGAAAGCAGAGGCAGGTGGATCTCTTAGTTCAAGGCTAGCCTGCTCTACAGCTTGAGTTCCAGGACAGCCAAGGCTATACAAAGAAACCTTGTCTCAAAAAATACAAAACAAACATCAGTAAGAAAAACCTTTTAAAAGGCTGAGGATATATACCCCAGTGGCAGAAGGCTGGCCTACCATAAACAAGGCCTTAGGTTCAAGCCCCAGGACTAGGAAAGGAAATTTTAGAAAAGATTATAGATTTTAAAATACTAGGTAGGTGTACTGGCTGGTTTTGTGTGTCAACTTGACACAGGCTGGAGTTATCACAGAGAAGGGAGTTTCAGTTAGGGAAGTACCTCCATGTGGTCCAGCTGTGGGGCATTTTCTCAATTAGTGATCAAGGGAGTAGGGCCCCTTGTGGGTGGTGCCATCCTTGGGCTGAAGTCTTGGGGTCTATAAAAGAGCAGGCTGAGCAAGCCAGAAAAAGGCAAGCCAGTAAAGAACATCCCTCCATGGCCTCTGCGTCAGCTCCTGCTTCCTGACCTGCTTGAGTTCCAGTCCTGACTTCCTTTGTGATGAACAGCCATGTGGAAGTAATCCAAATAAACCCTTTTCTCCCCAACTTGCATCATGGTCATGATGTTTGTGCAGGAATAGAAACCCTGACTAAGACAGTAGGTATAAAACCATCGTATGTTTATGAAACAATGACTATGAACCGATTGCTTCAAATAACTAGAAATATAAGTTGGAATTTCTCGGCTCAGACATCTTTTTGACTAATGTGATACCTTCTGTATTTGCTATGCTTTGTTCTCATAAACATATAATGTGTATGTGTGAACACTAAAAGAGAACACTCACTAGCCAAACCTGTACATGAACAAAACCATATTTTAAAAAGACTCAATATACCCATAGAAGATACAGTTACATCACAACGCTGGTTATACTGCTATCGCTGTAGATGAAAGGAAGAAACAAAGCCAACATCCTCCAGAGAAATTCCACCAGGCATTAATACAGAACGTAGCACCTCCTCTAGAAGCATCTATCTGAAAACTACTAAGAAACAATACTCCAAGAGCTATAAATCAAGAAATAAAGTGCAATTTAAAAATTTAAATTCAGTAAGAAATAGTGGTAGAAGGGAGAAGGTCTCAGAAAGCAAACTGTGGAATCTATACTGATTGGTGAGTTGAACTAATTTGGAAAGCTAGCAATCATTTCTTTGCTAGAAAAACAAAACAATACTTGCTAGAGAAGAGAAATTAAAAAACACACTAAATTTTACAGCAGAACCCATACCAAGATCTATATTACATGTCAAGTATTCCTGGGGGAGACAATAAGTTGATGGAAAATTTAGTATACTATGTTAAATTTTACCTCAGCTCGGCATGTGTTTTTGAATTTTGGTCCTTGTTACAACACAGAAAAGTTACTAAGTACCAAGGTTTTATACTACATATCCTCTACCCTTGAGTTTAGGAATGTATAATACCATGGGTTTATCACGACTATTATTATTAATATTATTGTTGCTTTGTTTTTGTTTTTGTTTTGCTTTTGTTTCTTGTCTGCTCTTGTCATTATGTTTTGATGTCCAGGGCACCTGACTAAATGAGATGCCCAGCTGCCTTTCAGAAAGTACTTCTCACTCTCTCAGCTTCCGCTCTGTCTTCTGGAAAACAGCCATCCAACATTTATTGCGTGAATTTCCCATGAAGATGTTAGCACTCACATTGGGAAACACCTGGAACCCAGGCTCCCATTTAATGCTGACGTCAGCCTGGGAACCACTTCAACACACAGCACAGAGCCAATTCAGAGTGGAGCAGAATCTACCGTCTACTCGCTCAAAACAACAGTGGCCAAACCAACAAAGATAACAAATGTAGCTCAGAATGTGCTGGCTAATGATCATTCCTTCTTCAAAAATGAAAACAAGGTTTAAAAAAAGAAATTACACCCTTTCTCCTCAGATGCAGATGTGGTCAGTTTGACCTGGATTCTAGAGACTCTGTCAAGCACGCTGACGTTCATTCATGGTCTACTGCCATAGACAGCCATGTAAGAAGAGTGGAGTTCCTTCATCTGGATGAGCCCTCTCTGACTGTTACAGCATCACCTAATTCTGATCTGTAGAAGGTTCTGCCCACCAACCTGCTAACTGGGTAGAATCCATGTGAACTGCTAGAACAGCTGTCAGAAACAGAGGGAAGCAGTCCTAAAGGTCTCGTTTTCACAGGATTGATTTATGGAATCCATCATATTTAAAAAGAGGCCAGACTGAAATCATACAAGGCAAATTGTCCTTTACAATTGTACTTTCAGACAAAGTCACAGTATTTGGACACTAAATACAGGACTTTGTCAGAGAGCCCTGGAGCATACAGAACATAATATTTACTCTTTCAAATCTCAACTAAGGACTCTGAAAATGCACATTTGTGCTATTTTTTTCCACTAACCACATGATATTTATCTATCCTCTGAGCTACTGTTTGTTAAAACTTAATTCCCATGCACTTCTCTGCATCTGAAGAGCCAACGAACATTCTCTGGAGATGAGCTGGCAAAACTGCCTGAAGGGCTGCCAGGGCTATTTCTGGAGGTGAGCATCACCCTCAGGATTATCCTCTACACATCGTTTCTCTAGGGATGCCAGAACACACTTCAGGAGAACTCACATGACCCTGTAGGTGCTCCTCTTACCATTTCTTGAAAACACCTGTTATACAGAACTCATCAAATGGCATGATAATACCTGTTAGTGTTTCATTTTTCATACTATAAGAGCATCTTGGGCTAAGGCAAATGTCCTTCAGCTTTGCATCCAGAGAGCCTGACACGGTCCCTACTTATAAAAACACCATAGGATGATACAAATGTGTTCATTGCCTTCGATAAGATGACAATGAGACCGATGTATATAACACATTATAGTATGATACATAGTAATGGAGGTAGTGGATGAGAACATCTTTTCTCTATAATACATCCTATCTAAGACTTGACAAATGACATGAGGAGAGTGGGTGGTAAGGATCAGCCTACTCTGGGCAAAGCAAAACAAGGAGAGAGAGAGAGGCAGAGTAAAGCGAGTAACAGGAATGGTAAGGGGGCCATGTTCAGAAATGAGCCTGGAAGCACCAGGAGGGTCTGTGACATGACGAGTATTTAAAGCCAAGGTAAAGGCCTTTGCGCTAAATGAAGAACCAGTCTCTTGGTGAGCCTAAAGAGGAGTAGCCCATTGTAGAAACCCTACTGATCCTTGACTGGAGGGTCAAAATATTGAAGGCAGATGGGCCAGTTAGGAAGTAGTTCAAGCAAACCATGTACAAGGTTATTTGGGAAGAGAGAAAAGGTAATTGATACAGAGAAGAGGAGCCAGGCTACAGAGATGTTAAGGATTCTGAGGGAAATCCTAAAGCAATATGCTGTCCATGGACATGATTAACAAGAAGAGAAAGAAAACCCAAAGACCACTTACAGGCTGCCATGCTTAATCCTGATGGGCAACCTCATTGGATTAGAAGGGCCTAGGTTATGGAAGCACACTTGAGCAGAGGTCTTTAAGGATCAAACGAGGCTTAGGAAGACCTGCCCTAAGTGTGGGCAGCAGATGATGTAAAAGGCAAAGGGCAGAAAAGCGCATGCCCACATTCCCCACTCCCTGACCTCTCTCCTGACTCTCTCTAATTGGCAAACTGCTGCAGCACTCTCTCCATCATGAGGAACTGAAACCTCTAACATCATGAGCGGAGCTAAATCATCTGTGTCTTGAAGTTCCTTCTCTCTGGTATTTGTCACAGAAGCAGACAAGCAAGTAACACACAGGCCCAGTGGAAAAGGTGCCAATTCCGCCAAAACTAAACAGCTCACGGGAGTTTCCTTATGATGTGTTCATGTTTGAGTCTTCAGGGCCCTGAAATGAAGTAATCCAAAAGAAAGTTGGACAGACTCACTTGGATGGTTAGATAGTTCCAGACCAGACTCCAAAATCCACAGAATGCTGACCGTTAAGAAAGCCACATGAAACAGGAAATGGGAAGTGGACATCCTCATAAAGGGTATGAAGGGAGCACTAAAAACAGCCAGCAGAACTTGTAGAACAGGAAGACCAGGAGAGGAGAGATGCTAAGGTAGGCGGGGGATCTTCAGAAGGACATTTTAAGAACCACAAATGAAAAAAGGGCATTTTTTCCCACTGGCTCTGGTAAGTAGGGGGGCTAAAAGCCTTGATATCGAGCGCAGGTTTAATAGGCCTTCAGAGCTAGAAGCCAGTGTGGGATGGGAATTGGAGCTGAAAGACTGAAGTCAGTGAGCAAAAACTTTATTCCCAAAGCATGAGAAAAAAAAAGAAAAGAAAAAAAAAGGTAGCAACTAGAGGCAATGCCAGATATTTTATCCCTTAAAGAATAGGCTTTCCAGCCATTTGAGTAGGATTCATTACATACTGAAGAGATTTTCTTTATTTAAGTCAGCTCTACTGACTAGGAAATCAAAGCTGTAGGAAGGTATGTAAAAGCTATGATCCATTTGTTTAAGAATGGTCATTTGTTCAGCATCAATGAACATGGATCAGATTCTTAAAACACGCACCAGCTTCTTCATTCAACTAACTGTATGTGATACCTCAAGACATTCAGTGTGCTTCTCAATATAGTCCCCCTCATTCTGCCCACACACATCTGCTCCTTTTAAGGACATCCAAGGTTCCATCTGGACAAGACATTCAGCATCACACCTACCTCAAACCAACAACAGAAGAAAGCTCACACCTCCTCCTCGAGGTGAAGGACACTTCCTGTCTTCAAGTTTCAAAATAGTTCCTCTGTTAATGTGCTGCTAAGGATGCCAGCGAAAAGCAAGATTCTGATCACTAGTAAAGAGAAAGGACCCAAGGAGGAGCACAGCTGCTGGAAAATGAGCAAGACCCCCACAAAGAAAATCACAGAGTTTACGCATGCAAGGTTAGAGACCACCCACAGAGATGGAGGAATAGGCTATGGTGCTGGAAAAGAACAATGTTGGAAAATGTCCATTATCCTTAAGTTATGGTTTAAGGTTTCTTTGTTATACCAATTAATAGCTTAAAGTCTTTATTTAAAGTTTGGCAAGCTTCTTCTAACATTAAATGGAAATGAAACAGGCCACAATAATGAAGATAATTGTAAGTGAATTATTCGTAACATAAATATAAATAGTAAATTACTCAGCCGCTGTATTTCTTGACTTTATGTTAATCCCTAATAATGACACAGATAAAGCAATATTTGTTTAAAACTGCAACTTAATCATGACCAGTTAAATGGTCTACCTTAGCCTGCTAGGGTAATCTAGCTGTCTCCCAATTCCATCCCATGATACATACTTGCATGTTACCAATCTGGCTCTTTGGCTTTCAGATGTGTTTCCATGATCTCTCTCTGGACCCATTCCTCATGGCTCCAAATCCTCCGTCCTCTGGCTGATCTGAATCTCCCTCTCTCCCTTTCTCTTTCCTCTTGTTGGCGGATGTCCCACCCTATTCTCTATTCTACCCAGCCACTGGGTGATCAGCTATTGAAAAGGTGGAGAATAAATGGTAAGACTTATTTACACAAACTTGAGACAAGACATTCTTGGTATAAGCATTGCAATGCTGTGTCCAGATTGAAACAAGATAGGAGGGCAAAAAAAAAAAAAAAAAAAAAAAAAAATCTGCATTTGAATGACACAGGGTAATCTTTACACAGAGTTCAAAATATTAGGCCTACAGGTAATCTTTACGAACAAAGCTGGAGGACTAACATGATGGAACCTCAAGCCTGAATTTACAGAGGAAGTCATTAAAGAGTGTGGCATTAGTGCAAGAATAGGGAAATAGATGAGGGGATCAGAGTTCAGATGCTGATTCACAGTCAAGCTGCCGGGGAACAATAGAGGGTCATGGGAGCATTGGAGAAAGCAATGACTCCGGACCCCTGCGTCACACCATACACAAAAACACTCCTTGAGGGACAGAAGTAAATGTAAGATGGCAAAACTTCTGGAAGATAGCATAGAGAAATTCTCTCATAATCTTGAATAAGATAAATACTACATTAAAGGCCAAAAAAAAAAAAATTCCCACAGAATGAAGTAGATTGATAAATTTGGCTTCAACAAAGTAAAAAATTCAACTGATCCAAAGATAGCATGAATAGGGCCAGTGAGAGGGTAGTGCAGCACCTGCTTTGCAAGCTTGGGGACCCGAGTTCCAACTCCAGAGCTTCTGTAACACAAGCCTGCTCTTGTCACTCACATTGGTAATCCCAGTGCTTGGAGGCAGAGACAGAAGGACCAGCTCCAGAGAGCCTAGCCTAAAGAGCAAGTCCTCCGTCAAAGAGAGACTCTACCTCAAAAACAACATGGCGACACCTGAGAAATGACCCGGAGGTTAATCTCAACCTACACGTCCACGAGTACACATGTACATACGTGTGCCTACATGAGCACACATATGTGCACACATGCACAAAGATAGCACACATGTGGAGGGTAAGTCCCAGATGTGTGGAAGTAGACTACTCTATGTATCTGAAAGGGGTCCCTACCCTTTATTTAAAAGTAGTTTTTCACAAACCAGAAACTAAAAGTGAGACAACTCAACTTTCTTTTAATGGATAAAGGGTACAATAGGCATTTCGCAGCACAGGCTACTCGCATGGCCGTGAAACAAAGAAAAATGTATAACAATTTAAGTAATCAGAAAAAAATCAGATTAAAACTATAATAAAATATTACTGAAAACCCATAGGAATAGCTGGCATATTTTTAGCTAAATTTAAAAAAAAATGCCTATGCCACAAAAATGTTACTGAAAATACAGAATAACAGGAGCTTTTACACACTTCTATAGGAGACATTGTTAGAGCCACTTAGGGAAATTATTTAGCAATATCTACTCAGCTAAACACACAGGTCTCTATTACTCATCAATGCTACCCCTAGACAGATATACCCCTACATATGTGTATACACACACGCGCGCACACACACACACACACACACACACACACACACACACCATGCACTATCAAGAACATTTAAGATATGAAAATAACTCAAAAACACATCAGAAGTAGAATCGAAAGCAATTCTAAAACACACAAGAAGGACCTCACACAGCAGTGGTAAGAATAAATGCCAACACATGCAACCATCCATAAACCCCGCAGAGAGTTCCTAAGCAAACAAAGAGCTCAGGGATAGCTATATAAACACAAACTATGAGTACAAGCTCTGTAACTCCACTCTAAGCAGTGCTGTCCTAGTGCTGAGGTCAGCACAACGGTTATCTCTGATAGACAAAAGGTTCGGAAAGCTTCAGGTTTGACGGGTTGACGGGAGAGCTTCAGGTTTGACGGGTTGATGAGTGGCGGCGCCATCTCTTGGGTTGTTCCTGTAAGATCTGAGTACTTCTCAGTACGTCTGTGAGAGTTTGACATAAACAAACCTATACTGGAGCACAATAATAGAGTGCCAGGAACAAACCATGGTCTTCTACATAAACATACCTACACACTTGGAGTTTAAATGGCATTTCTAGCAGTAAATATCTTAGAAAGCTGAACACATTTCTATAGCCCATGCATGCGCATCTGTCAGAAGCAGCAGAGGCAACTGTGAATATTGTCACCTAGAGTCAGAAATGTAATTTCATACCCTAGAGCCATACTCTGAGCCTCACTCCAGCTGAAGGGAAGTGACAATTCTCTGAGCTGCTAACTCCTTCTGTTTATCCTTAGAACCAAGAAAGAGGACCAGAGTAAAGGCAAAGCCAGGCTCTTTGTCTTCTTCATGGCAGTATTAAATAGACTACACCGACATGTGAACCCTGTGGTGAAGAACTGTTTCTGTTCTGTGCTATACAGCAAGTGAGACATCATCTTAAAGAAAAATGTCATCTTTCCCTTTGTGGGGGGCAGAGGGGTGAAAAGATGGAGTTAGGCTTTAAATAGACTTGAGTCTTCTTTCTCTACCCCATACTTTGTCCCAGGCTATTTCTGCAATAGCAATAAGAGAAAGGTCACTTGGCCTCACAAGGGACAGTCCCTAGCACACTCTTGAATATGTCCTTTACTTATATGCAACTGAGAGATGCAACTTTGCATAGAGCTTTCATTTGAGTGCCTGATGAACCTGAAGTTAAAATCATAGTGATCGAGCAAATGAGTTGAGGTAAGGATCCTTCAGTGGATCCAGGGTCAGAAGAAATCTGGGAAAAGTTTTTCAACCGCACATGAGAAAACTTCTATAGTTATCACATCTCCAGTCAAAGCTATAAATTGCCTCCAAGCACTAAACAGTGCAATTAAAAATATATCCATACCCTTCAGCAGGACAAATGCAGGATGGATGGATGCACATTTCACCCAGGGCTCCTGATGTGAGCTGATTAGGCTCTATGGAGAGTGGTTAAGGGGATTGTGTTCATCATCTGTAATGCTCTACACTCCTTGTCTTAAACTCCAGGGCTAATTATCCAGTGCTGCGGTCTGACATTCCCCTTCAGTTTTTAGTGGATATGAACTGTATGCCTGTCCCAGTTTAAGTTGCCTTTCAAAATAAAGACAATAATTGTAAATGTAAACATTCTTGGGACTCTTGTCAAAGTAGAACGCTTTGAACAGCCTCTTAAAAAGTTTCTAGATGAAACTTACAATTGAATTAAATTCTTATTTTTCACTGCCAGGAAAGCAGCTCAGTGCCTTGTCCAGTCCTCATTAGGGAGGCTTCCTCCAGCAGCAGATCGGGGCAGATGCAGAGACCCACAGCCAGGCATTATAGAGAGAAAGACTTTAAATTGGAGGTCCCCATGTGATGCCTCACTGCAGAGCTCTGGGAATCCCAAGAAGGGGGTGGGGGCCTAAGACTAGGAGTAGGAGGGAGGTGAGCGACACCAGGAGAAAATGGCCCACTGAATCAACTAAACAGCGATCATATGTGCTCACAGACACTGAAGCAGCTGGCATGAGGCCTACAGGCATCGGCACCAGGTCCTCTGTGTGCATGCGATGGCTTGGTGCTTTTGTGGGACCTTTAACAGCAGGAGATGGTGTATCTCTGACTCGGTCTCCTCTTGGGATCCTTTCCCTCCTGTTGGGTGGTTGTGTCCAGCCTCAGTGTAAGAGCTTTTTGCCTTGTCTCATTGTATCCTGCTCTGCCACGATTAGTTGTCTCTTAGAGGTCTGCTCTTTTCTGATGAAAGAACGAAGAGGAGTTGATAGAGGAGAGGGGAGATGGAGGGGAGATTCGAGGAGTGGAGAGACAGGAACTATGGTTGGGGCATATTGTATGAGAGAAAAATCTATTTTCTTATTTTCTTGTTTCTTTTATAAAACTAGTTGCTAACTCTATCTAAATTGCATTAAGACAAAATAGAAATAAAATTACTTTAGTATTATTAATGAAAAAAAATCTCTGACCTTCTCTGAAATCAAGATAAACACAAAGCTAATGAAAAAAAACCAATGGTCAGAGTTTTCAAAGAGGGTAGAGAAGTCTGTTCTTGTAAACCTGGGGCCCAGACACCCGGAAGGGACAGAAAACACAGAGACGGAAGAGAAGATTAGAGCAGGAAACACAGAGGGTCACACTTGTGTGAGGTTTCATTTAAACTAATCAAAGCGGCAGACAGGTATGTGTATTTTCAAATGCCGGACACCACTGGCAAACAAACAAATCGTACTTGACTAGGATTCAACTGAGCCTTGAACTAGGATTTTTTTTTTTAAACAGCTGGACACAGGTCTGCCACTGACACCAGTGTGTAAGTTTGGCATGAGGCCTCCCAAAACAACAAAGCAGGTGACATTCCACAAATACACGCTCCTAATAAATCATTCTGTCAGTTAGCCGGTAACATTTACATATCTTCCTTCCAACTCCTAATTGGCTAATCAGTTGCAAGTCCAAATTACATAGTACTGAAAGCAATAAAAACCCTTAGTGTGTAAACAGCATCACAATGGGCCATTGTGCAGGCAGGTTTCCCCTGTGGAAGCGTGCTATTTCTGTTTGGGTAAAGAAAGCCTTGATAATGAGACCATTTTTATGAAGGCCCTAATCAAGAAAAAAAAAAGGAACATAATATTTAGTTTGGGGTACATATTAATTTAAAGAGGAATACAACTTTAGGCCTGGGAAGGAAGACTGGGGAACCAACTATTTCCTTAATGTAAGGCCGGCTCCACACAGTGTTTCATGTATATAAGTTATTCTATGGTTCAATGTTTTTCAGTCCCTCTCGTGTCTACAATGCACAGGCAACAGAGTAGAGAAATCAGGAGTTCAGGATAAACAAGCACAGCTAGCTTCCTCGGATGCAGAAGCATTCTGATCATACTATTTCTAGTCCTGGGAGCCTTTCCAGGACTAGTAGCAAGTTAAAATGGCTAATATTTACCACTAAATGTTCAGTCAAGACCAGATGTGCCCATTGTAAGGTAGAATTTTTTAAAAAGTGATTATTACTCTAAATGATAACTAAAAAAAAAAATTTTAAGTAAATTTTTTCACCAAATATTTCACCAAAATATCTCCAACATAACTGGACATTTTTAAAACTCATGTGCTTCAACTTACATATGAAGATTTTTTTTCTCTGATCTTGGGTCATTTCCCAAAAATGTTCAGATCATTTTCCAATTATCTAGTACATATTTTATTATTCAACTGAATTAAAATTTTTAAGAACTATATATTATTGCTGGGGTGTTCATATTTTAGTGCAATTTAAAAAATGAGATAGCTACTAGGGGAAATGTGTAGAAAATGCTAGTGAAAATCCAATTAATCCTTGTGTCTTGGATGTTTGTGGTTTTTATTTACATTAGGAACAATGGGGTCGATGTGGTTTGGGGAGTGAAATCAAGAACTGTTTTAACATAGATTTTAAAAGAAGAAAGTTATACAGAGTCGTAAGAGGCTTAGAAGAGACTGAGGCTCCAAGTTTCACTTTGGAGGACCATCAATACCTGGAGCACATTTCAGGCCAGGAAGGAAAATGTGCTGTGCAAGGCGTGGTTGTGTTCTGGAAAATGGGAGGTCTAGAAATGGTTCCTGGGGAATTCAACACTAAGGATGAAGACCACAAAGAGAATACAACCAGGAAGAATAAAACAGGAAACCATCACGGTGGTTGGCTGGTCCCCAAAAGAATAGAGATTCCCAGAGGTCAGGTTCTGTGGTAGTGTTAAAAGGAAGTGACCAATTGGACTGAACACTTCTGGGAGCTTAAGTTATGTAAGGACTCAGGGATACTATAGTATTATCTGGTTTGGTGGTCAGCAGTAGCTTTAATTAGAGCTGATTCCTGGGAATGAGGTGTGTTTAAGAGAGAACAGGGGAAGAGGAAGCTGGAAACAGCAACTTCAGTTTTAGTTTTCTTTTTTTTCTTTAAAGATTTATTTATTTGTTTATTATATGTAAGTACACTGTAGCTGTCTTCAGATACACCAGGAGAGGTCATCAGATTTCATTACGGATGGTTGTGAGCTACCATGTGGTTGCTGGGATTTGAACTCAGGGCCTCTGGAAGAGCAGTCAGTGCTCTTAACTGCTGAGCCATCTCTCCAGCCCCTCGATTTTAGTTTTCAAGTTTAGCCAAACATACACACAGAGAGAACTTGCATAGCATTAGGCAATTCAAGAAAAAACAAATGTTATTGTATTCTGTTGTGCTTAGGATGACAGATGGCACCGTCTGCTTGTATGCTGATGGAAAGGGGACAGTCAGAATGGAAAACTATTCAATGGGGAAGGGAGAAGAGATAGTCTATGCCATGGAATATTCAGTAGGCAAAATGTGTTGAGACTCAGTGTGCTCACTGAAGATCTGCCCATTGTGAAGAGAGGGGCAGACGGGCAGCACTAAGTGAAGACAAGGGGAAAGGTTTATGAGTGACTCCATGCCACTTCTGATTGACTTTATTCTCCTGAAAGAAGCAACAAGGTCACCATGATCATTGACTTCAGACTGGAATCACAGCGAGGATAAGTAACTGTGGAGTTCCTATCCCCAAAGGGGATGTCTACAACATAAACCCTACACCTAAGGCCTAAGGAGACATCACCAAAGAGGAAACAGAAGGATTTTAAGAGCCAGAGGACCAGGATGACTTCTGTGTGATAGTTTCTTCAAGAGAGGACAAAAATGTTGCTGCCATGAGCCCTCAACAAAATGGCTGCCTACAGGAAGACTTCTAAGAACACACTAGTCCACATGCCAACACAGATGCAGGAAATTTTCATAAAGCCTGATGTCTAGATGAAGAGCTATAGGAAATGAATTGCTACTGAGGAAAGGAGAATCAGGTTTCGCTGGTTGGTTGGTTGGTTGGTTGGTTGGTTGGTTGGTTGGTTGGTTGGTTGGTTGGTTAGTTGGTTGGTTGGCTGGCTGGTTGGTTGGTTGGTTGGTTGGCTGGTTGGTTGATTGGTTGGTTGGTTGGTTGGTTGGTAGGGTGGTTGGTTTTTCCAAGGACAACACCCCCATCCCAAGTGGTCATCCCTAAAGATATGCAAATGGAGCCAACAGTAATTAAAATCAGTAGGAGATAAACACATGCACAATACATATCACATGTAACACACACATATATAAAGAGGACCTGAGGTCAAGAAGGAATTGAGAAAACCCTGGAGAAATTAGAGTGTGTAAAACTGATGCAAATATATTGTACAAGTGATATAATAATAATAATAATAATAATAATAATAATAATAATAAGAAGAAGAAGAAGAAGAAGAAGAAAGATAGTTCTCTGGGGAAGAGAAAAAGTTGGGAAAGAGGACAGACAGATGCTCAAGATACTAGGACTGAGAAGAATGGGTGAAAGGCATTCTGTGATGAGAGGAAGCTGCCTAGAAGCATTTAGTGCCAGCAGCTGAGTCGTAACTCCCCAGCCACACCAAGCAGCATCCTATGTGGCTTTCTTTAATATGGTGCAGCTGCTTGTATAGGCATGGCGAGGGGAGAAGTTGAGTTCACTCAAGAGTACAAATCTTCCAAGTAGAAAAAGACTAAGGACTGAAAAAAAAATTGGTGCTTAAAGATATGCTAGTGTGTACTTACTGAGGGAGGGCTATATGCTGACACATAAAATAACAAGGAAACAAGTACATACAGAGCTGTGAACAGTAGGTGCAGACAGTCGATGGGGCCAGCAAAAGGCCATGGAGGGTCATCTGGGAGGCATGCTCCTGGAAAAGCCACCTCACCTTTTCTTTACAACCTACAGCTTCTCAGATTGCAGGCTTCCTTTCTATTTGTGCTTAGGGATACTAGGCCATTTTTTTTTTTTTTTAGTTAAATTTTTTCCCCAACCAGGAATGGTGGTACACACATTTAATCCCAGCACTGGAGAGGCAGAAGCAACAGGATTTCTGCAAATTTAAGGACAGCCTGATCTACACAGTGAGCTCCAGGCTAACCAGGGTTACATAGTGAGACCTTGTCTCAAAGCATGTATGCACACGTGCACACACACACACACACACACACACACACACACACACACACATTTTTCATACAATATATTTTGGACATGTTTTCCCCTCCCCGTACTCCCCCCAGATCCTCCCAACCTCTGTGCCTACCCAACTTTATGTTCTATTTAAGGACACTTAGAATATATCAAATTTAGGCCTCAAGATAATGGCTTTGTACAGAAAACAGAAAGAAATTGGTTCCAACGTGGTCACAGTCAAACTATGCAATTAACTCTTGACACTATATGGAAAAATTAATATAAGAAGTCATTTAAAATCATCATGTTCCATTGGTCTCCAATAAAAACACTAAATAAAAATAAAGCTGAGTTACAGTTCACATGAATATGTTTCTTGGCTGCTCACATACACGGTAGACACCAATCTCTGAATTGAGAGAACCCGCTTCTCTTTTTGGACCTTAGATTTCAAAGATATGGAAGTCATGACAAGAATGCTCTCCAACAGGTCCCATCTAGCCTCTGCCTACCATCCAGAAGAGCAAGGCTTTCTGGTATTGGACAAAAGCAAAATCTTAGCAGAACTCATGCTGAGGTTTAAAGGCTAAGTCTCCTGAGTGACAAGAATAAAGCAAACTTTTTCAACTTCTCCTCCTTTTACTATTCAAAAGTCACAAATTACATCTTGATTAGTTTGCATTTAAATGATGTTTTATTTATTCTTAGAAATTTGTATACATGTATACAATATTTCTTGATCAGAACCAACCTCCACTTACCTTTCCCTTTCTATTTTCCTTTATGTATGTAATTTTTATTAGATATTTTCTTTATTTACATGTAAATTTCTCCTTTCCCAGTTTCCCCTCCAAAAAA
>NW_022196902.1:6193216-6219902 GCF_008632895.1 Mastomys coucha
GCTTCTGTAAGGCAAAAGACACTGTCAATAGGACAAAATGGCAACCAACAAATTGGGAAAAGATGTATGTAAGTTTTAAAATGTAAGTTTTAAAAGTACCTATACTTACTGCTCCAGGCTGTCTTACCCGAGAGCTTAAGCATTTAATCTTTCTCCCCTTCCTCAATATTACATTTAGTTAAACTATTAGTCTGTGATATTAGTCCTGAAATGACCACTTCATTGCAACTCTTCACTTTTGTGCTTGGGTTTGGCCATATTAGAGAGCACTGAATTACCTAGTTAGGTTATGCAATTAGCTGATATTATCTCATTTAATCCTCACAACAACCCTATATGATGGGTATTATTATTCCTCTCTAATAAATGAGACAAACAAAGGAAAGAGAAGCATTTAGGGTTGCAGAAAGGAATTAATTTGTTCAAAGTCAGAGAACTGATAGATAGGAAAGCCACAACTGAAATTCACTGTGACTCCTGAATCTAGCCACTTATCTCTTAGACTATACAGTCCAATAGACACACAGGATCACCAATATTAATGGACTCATATGTTGTATATAATTTCCCCAATAAATTGTCAGCATAGTTTGCTGAGAGTTCATGTTTATCGTTATCATTTTATATTCAACCATAAAAAATTGCCTTGAGAAACAGACATGTTCTCTCAGAGGACACAGTGAGTGGTAAATTGGCCACAAAGTTCTGAAGATTTCTGTGGGAGGAGTTCTGGCTTCAGTAAGTTTTCCTTTCAGCCCTGTCTCTGAGCAACCTCAAGAAGCATTCTCACCTGCTGCTTTCCCTGGGGCTGAAGCAGCCAGGAACACTTGACAGAAGAGAGGAGCAAAGGTTGGGGTTCTGTTAGTTAATGCTTCTGTCACTGTGATGCAAGATGGTGGCCAAAACATCTTAAGGAAGAAAGTGTTAGTGGTAGCTTACAGTTCCAGAGGGGTAAAGTCCGTAATGGCAGGAAAGGGCTGAACAGCAGGAACAGGAAGCAGAGAGACATTTCATCACACAAAGAATGCAGAGAGAAGGAACAGGTAGTGGAGGTGAGACTATGAACCCTCAAAGTTCATTCCCAGTCCCAGTGATGTACTTCCCCAGCATGGCTCTTCCACCTAAAGGCTACATAATCTCCAGGGCCACCAACTGGAGACCAAATGTTCAAATAGCTGAGCCTAAGGGAGACATTGCTCCTTCAAGGCTCCATGGGGTCTCTTTTACCTTTCTTCATTCCTCAAGGGACCCTACACCATGTATGAACACAAAGGCTCAGCAGCCCTCCCTTTGCAGCTTGCAAGGGTTATGCTGTGCTATATGACTTCTATGCCGTGTGTCCATAGGTAGATGTTTCCTTAATTACATTTACTCAAATTACATTACATACTTGTAGTCTGGCAAAAATCCTACACAGACCTAGAAGTGGTCTGTTTGAACAAGGAATATGCCATAGCATTTTTAAAAAGAATATTTTCATGTGCGTGTGGGGTTGAGGGGCGGTATCTATTCACACGTATGCATGCACATGTGGACACCAGAGGTCACCAATGGGCATCATTCCTCAGTAGGCATGGCATCTTCCTGATTTTTGTGACAAGTTCACTCACTCACTGGCCTGGGACTCACCAATTAAGTTAGATTGCCTAGCTAGGGAGCCAAGAGGGATTGGCTTTCATCTGCCTCTGCAGCGCTGAATTAACAGGCCTTAGCTTTGTTAAAGTGAGTCCGAGGAAAATGAAACTCAGATTCCCATGCCTGTACCACAAGTACTTTACTGACTGAGCTCTCTCTCCACTCCCGTGTGTGTTTTGACGAGCATGAGGATGTGGAAGAACATTACAGAAAAGGGATATGTCATGGTACAGCAGAGATTCTTTCAGCAGACTCCTAATGTTGAAGAGCCAACTTTTCAGTTTGAACCTCATAAATCACTCATGACTATGCTACGTGCAAATGTAATGGAGGATGAGAAGAACGTACATGCAAACCCAGGGTTACCATACACAGAAAACCATTCTCATCTCTTCAGCCATGGTGATTCTATACTAATTAGGATTAGGACATGACGATTTATGTTTGGCTCAAGTATTTATGAGCCCAAACCAAATGTAGCTAATGCCAGTGAGCTTTATAAACTCAGAGCTAAAGACAGCTAGTCACTAACATTTATGAGCTATGTGGCAAAAGGTTTGCAGTGCCCGGACAGGAAACTGTGGGGCTGAAGCGCCTTGAGAGATTTTTGGCATTTGTATTGTAGACATTCCAATCTAGAGGGCTAGCAGGAGCATAGACAAACATTTGCTCTGGTATTGGGAGGTTCGCAAAGTGATCTAAAGTTAAGACAGGTTCTTAATGATTTAGTATTGCTATTCTGTGTCTAAGAATTTATCCCAAGAAAAATAATCAAAGATGTGCATAAGACTGATCTATTCTCACATTTGCTAGGACAATCAAAAGACACAGCCATATGAAGGAATATGGACTTACTGAAAGGTATAATGGCATGGGAAAAGGTTTACATAATTTTCTTTAAGACCCAGGTATTAAAACCATATGCAGGCTACTTCTGATGCCAGTCCAAATGGAGCAAGCCACCTTCACTTATCATTCCAAGTCACTAAAAAAATGGAACAGAATAAGAAAAGCAGCTATTATCGAAATTTGGAAAACATACTATGGAAGGGAGACGCAGATATGAATAAGGAGCAGAGGATGAGCTCCCAGGACTTGTAAATCTCCTTTGTTCCTCGGGTGTGAGCTGAGAGCAGGCTGACTCCAGAAACTTTACAGCAAGTGCTGACAGCAGAAAGCCCTCAGCAGACACTTCTCAGCGAGACTTCTGGGCTCTAGAAACGGGGAGTCCACCTCTCTCTATGCCCCAGTTTGACATAATTACCTCCTCCCCTCACCCTTTGGCCTCCCAATAAAAACCATTCCTCCGTATATTAATACAGTGGAAAAAAGGTAACTTGTCCAAGAAAATAAGCACAAGGTAGGTTACGAATGAGGGATGTATTTTATCTCTATTCTTACTTTTTCATAGTAAAGGCACACACCCTGGCTGTGTGGACCACCAGACAGCAAGGGAACCGAAAAGTCGAGAAGACCTCATGCTTTGAGCTAGAGGAAGCAGGACCCAGAGCACATGACAGACATGACTGGAATGAAAACCTGAAGACTGTCATCTGACATCAGTCCCAGGCACAAATGGGAAAAAAACAAACAAACAAGCAAACAAAGAAACAGATTGGTGATTTCAAAACCTAAACCTCCACCTAAGTCAACATTCAAGTCCCAGCTGATTTTGGTGGTGCAAGCCCCTGACAGACCACACTGAAAACTCTACTGATACCAAAATATGAAACTGAATATGAAGCTGGAATGCATACAGAATGATACCCGCTAAAACAAACCAATGAATTAACACTCCCATATGACATTGAAATGGCCCAGAATATCACATGTTTTCTTAAAAACTTCAGGTTACTAAAAAAAATGTGCACAAATATACAGGAAAAATATGATATGATATATTTATATATATAAAATCAACAGATGCTAAATCAAAGTTGGTCCAGGCAGTTGGGGCCACAAGGCAATGAACTTAAGACAATTCCTTGGAAATATCCTTTAAGGACAATGTGAGCACTGTTGAAATGGATGACAAAGAGAAATGTATTGCCAGGCAGCAGCAATATAAAAAGGAACCAGATGGTCACTTCAGATCTAAAACATACATTATCCACTCTGGACGAGTCTGCTGTCAACTTGACAGACACTAGAGTTGTCTGAAAGCGGGGCTGCAATGAGACAATTCCTCTCTCAGGATCACTGCAGTCAAGTCTGGAGAGCGTTGTCTTGGTTAATGATGTATGTGGGTGGGCCCAGATCACTGTGGGCAGCACCACCCCTGGGTCTTGGACAGCTTAAGAAACAAGGCTAAGCAAGCCATGAGGAGCAAGCTAGTAAGCACCATTCCTCCATGGCCTCTGCTTCAATTCCTGCCTCCAGGCTCCTACCTTCTGTTCCTGCCCTGACCTCTCTCAGTGACCGACCATGATCTGAGAGTTGTAAAATAAAATAAACTCTTTCCTTCCCAAGTTGTTTTTGGACATGATGCTTTACCACAGCAATAGAAGCCCTAGATGAGACAATATGCATTTTTTTAAAAACCTTGTGGATGTGTGTGGTAGAAGAATATGGGCAATAAAGGAATGAGAACCTTTAAAGCTGGATCAATAGAAATTATGTCCCTGAAAGGAAAAGGTGGGAAGAAGGCAACCCATCCAAGGATGACCAACTGTGACACAGTAACCAAAAGGCCAGAGTCACAGAGAGAGGGATGAATGAAGCGCTACAGAAAGAATATTTGAAGAAAAAAATGGTTGATATTTTCCTCAGCACTCAGGAGGCAGAGGCAATTGGATCTCTGTGAGTTCCAGGCAAGCCTGGTCTATAGAATGAGTTCCAGGACAGCCAGGGTTACATTAAGAGACTCCCCCCGCCCAATATCCCGAATTGAGTGAAAAGAGTAAAACTAACAAACCAACAAGAATCCAGCAATTCCAACTGCTGCAACATCCAGAAATTATCTCCTGCATATTCATGAAAGCTCACGACTACAAAAAAGATGCCTAATCATGAATATCCATTGCATCTCTACTTATAATAGCCCAGAGGAGAAACAATCTTGATGTCCTTTAATGTGTGAATGGTTAAATAAGTTTGGTACATCCATTAGCATAAAATATTAACAATTTGTATGAGCATCCAGAAATTTATTCTGAATTAAATAAATTCCAAGCAGTATGTATGATTCTACTAAAATAACATTGTTAAAATGATTTTCAAAAAATCATGGCAAAAGAGAGCAAATAAAGATTGCCAGTGGTCAGGGATAGAGTAGTAGAAAAGGTTACATTAAGGACCCTGGTGAGGATGGACAGGTCCACACCTTTAAATGTTTCAGGTCCTGTCTCTTGGATGCAAGATGAGAGAAACTGGGTAAAGCCTGCCAGGAAGAATTCCTCTATCTTTCTTGTAATCTCTGATAAGCAAATCAAATAGAAGAGACCTCCATATACTGAAACGGACATAGCTGGAGCTCACACCCTGCCAGGGTCTCTGCACCAACATGTAGCCATTCACAAAAGCACCATGGTGCCCCTCTTGCACAGTTAAATGGATGTTTATGATGACCAAACAATCCCACTTGAAGTACACACCTTCTACAAAGGAAAATGCATGTTCATACAAAAACTGGAATACAAATGTTGACAGCAGTACTTTTCATTATCACTACAAATGTGAAAGGCGCAAACAAAAATCCATGTGTAAAAAACAAAAAAGACACTTGAGAATGGAAACATAGTGTCCTGAATTAAATCCCTGGAACTCAAATAAAGATGGAACAAGAGAATACCACAGAGTTGTTGTCCCACTAACCAAACCACTACATATGTGTAATGTTATATGCACAAACACATACATACACACAGAGAGAGAAAGAGAGGAAGAGAGAGAGAGAGAGGGAGAAAGAGAGGGAAGGAGAGGGAGAGGGGGCGGAAGGAGGGAGAGAGACACAGAGAGAGACTGAGAGAGATAATAAAATTAGATTAAACAAAATGGACAAACTGTGGTACATTTAGCAACAGTGAACACATTATTGATACAAGGCAGCATTCATGAATTTGAAATCCATTATGATAAATGAATTTAAAAAATAGATTTAAAATCATACAGCAGCCTTTCTATTCTGTTTCTAGGAAAAGGTATGACTGTAGAAAAAGAGCACAAAAACCATTTGTAAAATAAATCTGTGGTTGATAGGTCAAGGGAATGCTTGACTGTGAAGAGGCAAAAATGCCAAGTTATGTTTTAGATAGTCATGATAATTACAAAGTATTATACATCTGTCTAAACCTAGAAAAATTACACTAAAGAGTATTTAATGTGTGGAAATTAAAAATAAATTTAGAGAAAATATGCACAGATATTGACCTTATGTTTGTAATAATATGTGTATGACTGACAGAGAAAATATTAAAATACTACTAACATTGGTATCTGAATAACATTTGTAATTTGAAAATAAGTTATAAATGACATGTTCTTTTTTTTAACTCTGGTATGTACGTATATGCATGCAGACATATGTGGATCTGTGGTCTAGCTTTTTGTGTCTTCTTAATCAATAACATCTTGGAACACTAAGACGTAACAAATCAGGGAAAACTAGGGTGGGAACCCTTTCCTCCCTACGGCTTTGTGTATTTTACAAATAGTTCCCTTTTAATTTTTTTAAACTTCAAAAAATAATAATTTGTGGTCACAAATGTACAAAATTTTACAATGACTACATATTGCATTTGAAGCTAACATTTTCCATGATGTAAAAGTGTCTGTGATATAACAGAGAAAGAAGGGCTGGCACACTCCTCCCCCACCCCACTCACCCCCACAGAATATGTTCTACTCCACAATGGAGGTTGTCAAAGGGTGTGTCACTTTCAAACAGAGCCCTCTCGCTACACTGGGATTCACTACACTGCAGGAGAGAAATGAACCCTATAACAGTCTCCCACAGGCTGCACAGAGAAAGCCGTGCTGTTACAGAACGCCAGGCAGACAGATTTTTCCGTGCTTGGTTGGAGCACAAGAACATCTGATTCAATGTGGAAAATTGTACTACTGTTCACGCCTCCACAGAAACATGTGACATCTCAGGGCAACACAGAAAAACAGATGAAAACCCTCAAAAGCAGTTACCAGTTTTGCTAAATGTCATACCAGACTCGGGGGAAATGGCAAGGGTGGGGAGAGCAGTGACCTCAGCCTTTGGTCACATGACTTTCTGTGAGCTCAACATCTTTCTCAGCTAAGAGAAGGAATGGGTGAAGAAATCAGCCACCAGTTCTCCTCCTGCGACTCCTGTGACCAAAGTAGGCTTCTGTTCTACGCCTGATCCAAACAAAGCCTGGAGAGAAGGGGGTGAAACAGACAGGAAGACAGACAGAGACAGAAAAACAGAGGCAGAGAGAGACAGACAGAGAGACAGAAAGACAGAGGCAGAGACAGAGAGAGAGAAGACACAGAGACAGAGACAGAGCTAGACACAGAAAGACATAGGTATAGAGACAGAGAAACAAAGAGACAGAGGGAGAAAGAGACAGAGAGACAGAGAAAAACAGAGAGGGGAGGGGAGGGGAGGGGAGGAGAGAGGAGAGGAGAGGAGAGGAGAGGAGAGGAGAGGAGAGGAGAGGAGAGGAGAGGAGAGGAGAGGAGGAGTCAATGTAATGCAATGCAAAGGATTACTCTCCAGGGTTTTCTCACAGATTAGGAGAAAAAAATTATTAGCCGGGCAGTGATGGCACACGCCTTTAGTCCCAGCACTTGGGAGGCAGAGGCAGGCAGATTTCTGAATTCAAGGCCAGCCAGGTCTACAGAGTGAGTTACAGGACAGCCAGGGCTACACAGAGAAACCTGTCTCAAAAAAACAAAAAAAAAAAAAAAAAATTACTGAATCCTTCAAGTGTTCACACACGTTTGAGTGTTCTGAAGAAAATAATGCAGTTATATCCTCTGTTTAACATCCAAGAGAATTCAAAACAAAGAAACACCTAATTTTGTTCAGCAAGTAGTAATGAAGCAGTGGCCTCCACATGGCACCTGTGGCTTTAGCTGTCGAAAGAACACACCATAGTTACATAACCAATACAGAAGCCAAGATATTTTATTTCCTTTCAGATGAAACCATGGACTGCAGTCAAGTAGGCACTTGATAAGTATGTAAGGGAACATAAGACTAATACAAATGCAAAATGCAGTGTGCTTAGAGAGTTCTTTTGCCTTTCACGTTTACATAAATGTTAAACGTTTTCATGTCTAAAGCAATATGTATACATGTATGTATACATGTACATACATATGTATTATGTATGTATGCACATATATTCATACACATATCCAGGAACACGGGATTAATCATCTCTTGTTGTTTGAGCAGCCCAAGCAAGATCTTCCATATTGGAGTGCTTATTACTCTGTCCCTTCTATGGTTTTTCTTAAATTCTTTTTTGTGACAGATAATAAAAGAGACAATGATAACAATAAAATAATCTGACTCAATTCCTTCACTCTTATAAAACATAAGACCTTGCCTTGGTCTCTCAAAAAATTATGAAACATCCAGTCAAAGAATGTCTAATTAGCCAGACATAGTGACACATGCTTTTAACTCCAGTACTGAGAAGAAAGGAGGTGGGAGGTGGGAGTCGAGTGGGGGTAGGGGTAGGGCCAGGGGCAGGGGGCAGTCTTCTTGAGCTAAAAGCCAGCCAGGCTACACAGTGAGACTCTGTCTCAAAAACAAAGCAAACAAACAAAAGAATGCTTAATTATAATATTAAAAAGGATTTTCTGTCATGTCACTAGTGTGCTAAATATGAGGCTATAAGTATCAGACTTGAAGAGTAAGTCCTAGGAAGACTTTGCTCCCTTTGCTCCCTGGCGTGATGCTGCACATTCACTATTCCAGCTCTAGAAACAGTAAGACACTGTTTTGTGTGTCTTGCCTCCCCTGAAGATTATCTCAATATGTTCTTCAATAGTGATAAACAGCCTACCACCTGATGGATGGTACATATTTTTCACTTCTATTTTCAAACTGTAATGTTTTACATGTTTTAACTATGTCATGGTTTGAGGCACCTTAAGCACAGTTTGAAAGTATGCAGAATCACTATCTGCAGACATTCCATATTAACTTACAAAACAGTACAGTCCACAGCATCATTTATTAAATTAAAATATAAGTATACATCACCTGATGATCTTCTTAACCTGCTAATTCTGGCTGCAAAGGGGTTGAATGTGGAATGTTTCCCATTGGCTCACATGTGTGCACATGGGGTCCCCACCCGTTGACCATGTTTTGGAAGGTTGTGGGAACTTTAAGAGATGGGACCTCCTTACAGGATATGAGTCCACAATGGTGACTTCTCTGCTTCACACACCTGCCGGCATTTCTTCCCCTTCATGATGTTCTATATCCCCACAAACTTTGAGCCAAATTAAACCATTAGTCCCTCGAATCCCTTTTTAAGAGGTATTTTGTCACAGCAAGGGAAATAATTACTAACATAAAATATGGAAGTTCTAGTGGGGCACCCTGAGCATGCGAATCTTTGCTCACACTTTGTGCAAGGGAATGAAAAACAGCAACATCTGCCAACATCTGTATGAAAGGTCTGGATGAAACTAATGAGCAAGGCACAGCCCTAAGAAGTGATAATTATCAAAACAATAAGCAACAAAACCATAATGGCTGAGAATACCAGACCTTCCTTATTTGTTTATTTGTTTATTTTTAAACTTGAATCCAACATCATTGCTAATCTTGATAGCAAATATTCAGTTCACGTTTTCCAGGAAGTTGATTCTGCCTCCACTGTTAGACATTTTACTGCACACATCTAAATAATGTTTGGGTCAAAACATCTTAAAAAGGGCTTTGATGTTTTGGAAGGAGGGTAGACAAAGAAAAAACCACTCATCAACTGTTTCCAAAGATAGTGTTTCTGCTTATTCAGACCTACCTACTGCTCCAAGAATTACCATGCAGGCTTATACAACACAGTTGCCTTTGGTTTAACCTATCCTGAATTTCTTCTAAGTCTTTGTTTTAATTATCTTTGGTAATAATCACTATGTAAGTGGAAGAAGAATCATACAGCTAGTGAATACAGGAATGAGTGCAGATCATCTGAAGAAAATCCATGAGTAATGACATTGACTAAGAGAATATCCAAAGAGTTTGTTTAATTCCTTTTGCAGCCTATTTACAATTCTGAGTAGTCCTTTTGGCTTAGTGTGTTGTCTTAGTCAGGGTTTCTATTCTCCGCAAACATCATGACCAAGAAGCAAGTTGGGGAGGAAAGAGTTTATTCAGCTTACACTTCCACATTGCTATTCATCACCAGAGGAAGTCAGGACTAGAACTCAAGCAGGTCAGGAAGCAGGAGCTAATGCAGAGGCCATGGAGGGATGTTCCTTACTGGCTTGCTTCCTCTGGCTTGCTCAGCCTGCTCTCTTATAGAACCCAAGACTTCCAGCCCAGGGATGGCACCACCCACAATGGGCCCTTCCACCCTTGATCATTAATTGAGAAAATAACTTACAGCTGGATCTCATGGAGGCACTTCCTCAAGGGAAGCTCCCTTCTCTGTGATAACTCCAGCTTGTGTCAAGTTGACACCAAACCAGCCAGTACATGCATTGTATAGCAATAGCTCCAGAGATAGTTCAGAGCAGAGAAAAGTCGTGTCTTCTCCACATGCCTTGGTCTTTACAGAATCTTACACTGTCCAGGGTTACACATACGCACACCCCACATGATGAAGCAGGTAAAATCCTATGTTTCCAAAAAAAAACCCAAAAATGAAGCAATTTTCTACTATGCCTGAATCAATGAATGCACCCATGAGGATGTTTTCTCTAAACCAGAGGCTTTGTAGCCAGCAATGTTCTTCTATTGCTGTTACAAGTTACTAAAATTTTAGCGGCCAAAACTATATACACTTATTATTTTACAGCTCTGGAGGTCAGAAGTCCAAAACAGGTTTCACTGAGATAAAACTCAGAATTCAGCATAAATGCTAGGGGGGAAAACCAATTCCTTGACCCTTCCTGGCCTGAAAATCCCCTCCCCCATCCTCACAGGCAGCAATGTAAGTGCCACTCTGTCACTTACACCTATGGTCACATCCTCCTCCTTTTGGGTCTTCTCCTGTTTTGTTATTCTGCCTTTAAGAGGGCTCATGTGTGTGCAGAGCCATTACTCATTCTGCATAGTCCTGAACAATTAAACACAGCATTTGGCTGTCTTAATTCCTCTCTTGCCCAATAACTTAACACAGTCAAGATATTCTGCGCTTTAAGACATGAAAATATTTGAGTCCTACGGCTCTCCCTACCACATCAAGGTGGTCTTTTTCCACTTGCTAACTTGAAGTTTCCCATGTCACT
This sequence comes from Mastomys coucha, assembly GCF_008632895.1. NCBI lineage: Eukaryota > Metazoa > Chordata > Mammalia > Rodentia > Muridae > Mastomys > Mastomys coucha. Next base: position 6,204,242 of record NW_022196902.1, read on the forward strand.
CTAGTTCCCTTGCAGTCTCTCCACACTGAGGAAAGAAACTCTCAGGGAATAATAATCTAAGATTCCTGGTAGCAATGAGCCATGTTTCAGCTTTTGACCACTGGCTCTGATTCTGCTGGAATGACTCTCCTACTCAAAAAAAGATTTGACCACCACATAGCCACCTGTGCCTGGATTCATGAGCCCAAGTTTCCTGAGTCCTGTTCAAGTAAACTGATGCCTCAGAACTAGATTCTAACTGTGACCACTATAATTAGTGGCCTCACTTTCGATGCAAGTTGGCCAGAATTGGTGCCTTCTCATTAAAATTGTGAAAAGCAAAGACCCTCTTTGAAAACTGCTTAGAATCATTAAAGTTCCCCAGTAAGAGGACATAAAGTTTACTCACTGTCATTTAAAAACACACAGGAATGTAAAATTATACAGGTAGTTTACATTAGGGCTCTCTTTTCAGGCCATCACAGGGGTCTGACAGATTGGTTGTTTGAACAGCTGGACAATGCTCCAAGAACTCTAAGCCTTTAATAGAAGAATAACACTCTGCATGCTTTTTTGGAATATACTTCAGAGGTAGTTTCTCTCAGGAACTACTAGTTAAGTGTAATTATTCCATTTCAACCAGGAGCCACAGACTGTGACAAGTTTGAATGACTGGATTAAGACTCTAGATAAACAGTGGGCTAAAACGTAAGAGTGAAATCAAGTTTCAAACCTGAGTTTAATACTAGGCTACCAAAAGAAAATCTGTATAGTTAAGTGCTATTATAAACAGGCCCAACAATTGCATACAAAAATAGAAAGGGCATGGCTGCCCGTCAAACTGACTACTACCATTTCAAGTTATGAGGGCTAGTGGGGGAGACTGTTTCTTGTGAGCCTCATTTGCTAATCCATAATAAGCGATGCCAGTGTAAAGCAGCAACCCTACCTTGAATTAACCAACACCCTCAGTTCCTAATGACCTCTCACCCAATGACCTGCTTTCTGCTCCCCCACAAGAACCACGAAAGGCAAAGGCACAGAGGAACAGGGTTCATAAAAGCTATGGCTCTATCTTTGGTCACACTCAAATGGACCAACTCAAGGGAAGAGATGAAGGCCTTGATTCAAAAGGAGTTCTGCTCGCATTGCATCCTAAAGGATTCTGAACCCCTAGGCACATTTTTTTTTTAAAAAAATAATATGTGAGTATCACTAATTTAAGTTCACTCTTAAGAAGATTCATGATTCCTGGTGACTTGTCAGCATCCTAAATGCTTCCTATGCATAATTATCAGAGCCTTGGGGCTACTGAAGATTGAGTATACTCTGAGTATGCAAATATCTGCTTGCTGTACCACACATCTGTCAAAGCCAGTCTCCACTGTCTAGCCAATCAGCCCATCCAGGAAAGTCATTCTGGAGATAAGACATCGACCTGAAAGCTACAAGGAACTGAAAGCAGAGCCCTATCATGTGCTCCTCAGGTAGGCAGACAGTAAGAAGAAGAAGAAAAGCTGGTAGGGAATTCATATGTTCAGAGGAAGTCAGTTCCAACAAGAAATGGAAGAGCCTAACTCAGGCAACACCAGGCACCCTTTCCCTAGAGGCAGGTGGGAAAGGTACCCGTATCTTACATATTGCAAACTGAAGGTCTTTTGAAAACATCTAGCTGTATCTCTTCAGGCATCTTACACCTCTAGAAAGATCTTCAAATAGGTTCAAATTTGTCAAAATAGAGGGTCAAGAAAATTTGTGACAACCTTGTGATTGTGCCAAGCTTATGCATAATCTCAGGGTCTTAGCACTCCAGGAGTTGGTTGTGCATTTTCCTCCGTGATCTTTTAGTTGTTTTTGTTTCCATACATGGCCCTTCCTTGATAACTTTTGAATGAACTTATGTCTTAGTCTTGGTGACTTTTCAAAACTCTACACCCACCTCAAGTGACTAAAAGGCATTGTGCCCTCTGATTATCTACAGGGGTACTTTCGGTACCCAAAGTATAAAAACTTAAAAATAATAATTATAGTCGTCTGCTCCTGTTTAAAATTATCAGGTGTCAACAGAACAGGTGATTACTCAAACTACAAACTTTCACTGTGAAAGACTAGGAGTTCGAGTTCAGTACTTGCCAAGTGGAGTCTTACTGTGTACTGCTCTCTCAGTGTTTCTAGAAAAAGAGTTGTAAACAAATTGTTGACAGTGGGCAGTAAAACACGTGCAAGGGTTTTTATTGGGTGATTTCTCTCCTTCGGAAGGAGGTGCGTTTGTGTGTCTCTAAGCCATGCTCCGTGGAACCAGACAATACTCAAGTCTCCTTTGGGTGCTGGAAGTTTACCTTTGCAGGTGACTCTGGAAAATGAACCTAACGGCACTCGTGATCGAAGCCCATTAGATGCTTTGGGTGGCGCAATCCTCTTCCCTGGTCACTTCTTGGAGGCAGGCCTGTGCCCATTTGGCTGGGCTCCCATGTTTTCCTCCTCTACCTACCAGGTAAAGGTGAGAAGGGCATCCAGGCCTTCAATGGAGCCCAGTGCAGCTGATGGTGGCCAGCACGCGTTACACACACACACACACACACACACACACACACACACACACACACACACACGGTGCAGCCCACGCATGGCCTTACCAGATCAATGAAGGTCAGGAACTTCCAGCTGCCCCCGTAGGTCTGATGCGAGGGCATTTCGATGGCCTTATAGTTGCACAGGATGGAGCAATAGGACAGCAGGATGGCTACCCGCAGCACCTGGCAGGGGACAAGCGCCATGTTCGCGCGGCCTGGCCCCGCCGGGCTGCTCGTGGGGAGGGCAGGCGAGCTGCTCCAAGGTGCTGGGCGCCGTGGGAACCGGGGCGCGGCGCGGCGAGGGGCGGAGCGCAGGAGGCGGGGCGCGTCCCCGGGGACAGCAGAGGCGCCGAGCGCACCGGAAACCTGCGCGGGCGGGGCGGGAGTGCAGCCGACGCGAGCTGGCGGCCTGGTGTCATCTCTGGCGTCATCTGCGTCATTCTGCAGCTGCGTTCGCCATCCCGGCCGGGCGCCCCCTAGGCGGTCCGCGAGGTCCACCCCGGCCTCCACAATGGGAGCGCCTCCCGGGCAACCGAGGTTCCAGACGGGAAGGACCTGACCGAATCGGTCCGGACCCGGTGTTGGCTGCGGAGATGCTCGCTGCCATGTCACCAAATGGGTTCAGAGAATGTGAAGCCACACACAGTCACCCTCCAGTGACACCCATTACTTACGATTCAACACTTATGACTGTGAAACGCCTGAAAAATTCCACAAGGCTTTAATAATTTATCAGTATGTACCAGAAGATGCAACACGAGCTTTGAAAAAATTCTTTTTAAACTTTTTATTACGTTTTGAGGGGAAGGAGGGGTTGTACACTTATGTACCACAGGACAAGCGTGGAGGCCAGAGGACAGCTGGTGTGAGTCTCCTCCATCGAACTCAGGTCCTGAGGCTTGAAAGCAAGCTTCTTTACCAGCTACTGACCAGGGCAAGTTTTATAAATAGAAATCTGTGCTGATTGCCATGAGTGCTATGAGACAGCATTCCATTTTAAAGCCAAACCACCCGGAGGATGTAAACCTCACCCACGCATGTGTGATTTAATACAAATCTTTTGGAGTTAAAATTCCTTTTGCACTTCGACATTTCCCAGCCCCCACCTCCTCCCACTTATACTACCGCACCAGAGCCGAATGGGAGGAGAGTAAATATAAACTGGATTCCCTCAGCCTTCCAGTAAATGTTGTCACAGGGAAGTTGCAACAGTCTGTGGGCAGACTAAGGGTTTTGTTTTCTTTTAAATCATGATCATGTTTCAGCCAACCAGATAAAGGGTCCGGTTATGAGAAGACCACATGAGTATTTCCTGTGGATCCTTTCAAACAGGTGTCCCCTTCAAATAGTCTCTGAGTCAGAGGGTGTGGTGGGAAGGTCTAGGAGAAAGCATCGTCTCAGAGGTAAAGAGAAGCAAGCAAAGCCGGCTAGGAGGTTTTTCCATTAAGATCTTTCTAATTGACATAATTATGCTGAAAGAAACTGAAAAACTAGGAGAAAAGCATTCTTCATTCAGAATTTAGGCGTTCATACTCATTTTTAAACTAGATCTATTTGCATGTGTGTGTATGTCCTTAATGAATGTTCATATGATTACAAAAAAAAATGAATATACTGAAGTCGTCTCACTCTCACAAGGGCCTAATGAAGTTTTATAAAGTGATGTGATATTTCAAAGTTGGATACAACCTTTCCACTTCACATTTTAAAAGGTAGTTAACAAGATTTCTCCCCATCCCCTATTTATAAAAAGTATTATTTTATAAAGCTATTTAAAAGTTTGCTATGGACAATTTTTATATAAATACTATGACATCAAGTGTTCTCTTGCTCTCCTTGCCAATCCCCAGAGGGTTGTTTTAAACCTACTTTAACAGGCTTACTTTCATTATCATGACTGACCATTATGAGATGATTTTATGTTTTTAATAATGAAACATTTTACATAAACCTGGGCTGAAATAGTGCTTCATTAAGAATCCCAGATTCTTAAGACTCTTTATCATTGTTTCTTAGCATGTTCAATGGGTTTCATTTTGCTTTTTAAAATATTTTAAAAATTCTTATTTCATGTTTTGGCTGCATTTATGTCTGTGAGGGTATTGGAACTGGAGTTACAGATAGTTGTGAGCTATGTGTGGGTTCGGGGAATTGAACTTGGGTCGTTTGGAAGAGCAGTCAGTGCTCTTAATCACTAAGCCAGCTCTCTCATTTGCTTTTTAGTCCATGTCTTAGCATCTTAGTCATGACTGACCGGTATTCTCTGTGGGGTGATAGTAATCTGAATATTAGTTATATTTTCAATGTATCATGGACAGTGTGGCATGGACTTTAAACTTCCCTCAAAATGCTGTTCCTTCTATGAAACAGATTATGCATCTGTACTTACTGGGTTCCACACTGGATTTCAAGAGTTCCAGGCTCAATGTGGGGAAGAAATGTCTGCATGTCTCCTTCTTCCGTTCTATACTCTGCTGTACAACTAGTGAGGTGAAAGGAGGAAACGCAGGCTTGTCCTCTTGAGTTTTGTACCTAAGTAAGCACACCAAACACACAGAGAAGACTGTAGAACCCTGCTTTAGCTCCTAGTTCAGTGAGCGCTTTTTCAGTGCGAGGCTGAAGGTCTTCTGAGTAAGTACTTCTAAAACCTGGTACGAGCTCTTCATCCATGTATGCATGTGTGTGCACGTGTGTGTGTGTGTGTGTGTGTGTGTGTGTTGGAGGGGAATATTGGAATATTGGCACATTGGCTGACACATAAGGATGATAATACTTGCTAGTTTTGGAAATGGTAGGAACCACTGTGTCTTCCATATTTTCTGTTCTAAGCCAACTTGTTTAATTTCATTTTGTAAGCGTGTGTGTGTGTGTGTGTGTGTGTGTGTGCATCAGTACCTATGGAGGTCAGAGAGGGCCCCAGATCCCCTGGAGCTGGAGTTACAAGAACTTGTGAGCTGCCCAACATGGATAATGGGGACTGAACTTAGGTCCTCTGTAAGAGCAGTATGAGCTCTTAAGGACCGAGCCATTTCTTCAGGTCCCATGTATGCTCATGCACCGTTGGTATGAATTGAGATGCCAAAAAGACTATGTTTTGTAGTTTTCCGCTCATTTTTTCTCATTTTCCTTCAAAATGTCCCTAACCATCCCCCAAAGGCGTAGGGGAGATCCATCTACTTTGTTGTTTTCAAATGCCTTTCCTATTCTTTCCCAGGATTTCTTATCTATCCTGTTCAAACCCTGTACCCAAGGGCAGTACGCTTCCACCAGGTCTGCTACCTCCAATAGTGCAAATCTTTCTACCCTGATCCCCTTTGCTCTGAGTAGCCTGTCCACATTCCAGGTCGCTTCCCTTGAAATGTCTGCACCCATAATTCCTCACCATTGAAAAATCCCTAGGTGGACCTGAGTACTGGGTCAGCACTCCCTCCTACCTAGAATTCCCTGTAGCCTTCTCACTCTGAATCTTGACCAGCGCTAGTCAGATCCCTTACCGTGTGGGAATGGCCACGTGCAGTTTCCTTTCTTCCTTTATCTTTATACAGAGCTCTGTGTCCCAACGGCGTGGTCCCTCAATTCATTTCTCTTGTGTCCAAGCTGCACGTTTGACGCCATATGTAGTTTTCTGCCAGCATGTTTGACCTGGTGATCAACTGGAAAAGATGAAGAAAGAGAAGTAGACCAAAATAAAAATGACCTCTTTTCCTACAATCGAAACTAAATAAAATGTTTATAAAAGACACTCATACACACTGAAGGGCCAGTGTATTTAATTAATCTGATTTATTTCCACTAAGCAGTAAGTTTTTTTCCCCAGCTATGGCCCCAATGAGCAATTTGATGGACTGTGAGGAGCATGCCAGTGGGCTGTGAGGTACTCAGCCATTAGGAACGCCACACAAGATTTGCATATCAAATATGCTCAGTTTATTCACACACACATCCTTTACAATACTGTGCTAGTATAAAGATAGTAGTCTCATTTGTAAACAGGCATCTCATCAAGCAGATTCCGTGGGCAGGAAACAACTGCAGGCTTCGATGGGGAATCCTCTCTCATGAGAGCACTTACAGGGCAAGTTTGGTTCTTCAGCTATGGCAAGCAAAGAGGACAACACTTTTGGGAGTTCCAAATGGTCCTTGAGAGCATCAACCAGCAGCATGTGTGAGCTCGGGAACAGTGCCAGAAACTCCATAATTGCTGGAGTCAAAGTTATGGCCAGTCAGATGCCCCTTCGCTGATGGGGACCAACACAGAAGCTTGAGGTACACTGAGTCAGGAACAAAACAGCATCGAGCCTGGGGCAGCCTCCAAAATTCCAGCTTTCTTTTATCCTTCTTTTTTTGTTTTGTTTTGCTTTGTTTTGTTGTTTCTCTTTTTTTTCTTTTGTATTGTCTCAGTAGGCATTAGCTTTGCACTATCAGGGCTCACAGCTTAGGGTTGATTTGATGGCATATTGGGGCCACTTTGGGGTTTGTTCTTTATCACATCGGAGCCTGCCTTGAGCTTGTCTCATATCAGAGCTGACTTTAGGCCTACCCCTTGACACCCCATATGAACCTTACGTTACTCCCAGCTACACAAACTGGTTTTCAAGTTACAAAGAATGTTTTGTTTGTTTGTTTGTTTGTTTGTTTGTTGCTTAGGTTCCTAACAAGTGCCAGTGCTTGCACTGGTTAGAACTAACTTGCTGGCCTACACAGGGATTGTTTTCTATAGTGAAATCTATGAAGGCATCCAATTTCTAAAGGCCAACAACTCCTTGGAGGACTGCCACAAAGCTTCAGAAAAAGCAGTGTGTGGGCTAGTTCTGAGTCACTGGATGCTTCCCTGCGGATTGGTAACATCCTCCTCTCTTCTGGTGCTGACCCTGCGTCAGCCAGCACTTCCCACTCTGCTGGAAGTGCTACACATATACACATCTAAACCTGAGTCTCTTAGACTTGAAGTTGAAGTCCATGTCACTTCACAATCCCTCCTTGAGTCTTAGGAGGTGGGCTTCCTGCTCTCGGCAGACCATCTGGATGACTTGCTGGATGACACACACTGGCTGCATGGCTTCCTCCCTACAAAACTGTCCTCTCTGTAGTATTCCTAAATTCTGCCTGCCATGTTAGAAGCAGCCAGACAGTTCCAGAGGATGGCAGAGTACATGTCTCTTAAGCTACAGCATACCTGGAGACATGGTAAGGTGAGGGTTATATACCACCAGAAATGTGTCCAGGGAAGACCTGCTGTTAGAATATACATCTTTGTATAATGTATCTGTGCATGAAGATATCACACAACATCCCATTGATATTTGGTCCTTCTCCATATCACTTAGAAATAAATTTAATCAAAAAATAAAAATAAAAAATTCAATGCCTTAAATAACAGGTCTTAAGAGACCCAGCATGTATCCTAAGAAAATTAATTATGTAAGTGTAAGTAGTAGGACACCAACTAATCTGTAAGAGCTAGAGGAAATGCTATTTATTCTTCAGTAAGATTATTATAACTCAGATTTTTAAAATATTGTATGTTTTGGTTCAGCTTCCATCACCACACTAAAGCATCTGACACTGGTAATTAGTAAAGAACAGAAGGTTAGTACATCTTCTGAAGACTGGAAGACAAAGATCAGGCATCAGCTTCTGGTAAGAGTCTCAGACTATTTCACAATATGGTAGACAACTAGGCCAGGCAGACGTGTGGAAGAACTGTGGCACTCACTCCTGTAGTAACCAGCACTCATGCATGTGAAAGCCATTAATAGTGTGTTACTCCCTAACTATCTATTTTACTTACATTTCATTTGCTGGGATGAAACACCATGACGAAGGCAAATTATGAAAGGAAAACTTTATGTGGCCTGTGGTTCCGGGGGGGTTTCAGAATCCATCCATGGTGGCACAGCAGAAGTAGCAGGCGGCCAACTTGGTGGCTAGAGCAGAAGCTGAAGGCTCACATCTTGAACCATATACCTGAAGTAAAGGGGACAAATTGGGGAAGGTGAGAGAATCTTTAAATTCTCAAAGCCCACCTCCAGCGACATAGTTCCTCCAGCAAGGCCACATCTCTAAAACCTGCCCAAACAAGACCAAGAATTGAAACACGTGAGCCTACAGGAAGTGTTCGTATTCAAACTACCACAGCACCTCTTAAGGGCCCCACTCCCTAAAACATCACAGAGGCAATCTGATTTCAATCTAAGGTTCAGAAGGGTCAAAACATTTCCCAAAGCAAAGCATTGTATCTGCTCCCCCCCCCCCCAAAGCACACCCATATGCTAGAGTCAACCACTAAGGTATAGTTCAGAATGTCTGGGTCAGCCTTTGACCTCTTACCCAGTGTATAAGCAGACCCTGTCATCTTCAAAAGACCCTCCCCTCCTTAGTAAGAGCTAAGGCTAACATGAGCCCATTGACAACTCAATTCCTTGATACTAGAGAAAGGTTGGCCTGAGACGGAAGCTCAAGTTCTTAGCTGTGACTCCATGGATGAATGCTGGCCAATGAGTACAGGCAGAGATGAAAATTTGTGGTAGTGCACTGTTCCTTAAGGAAGGTTTGCCCAAAAAGGAACCACATACAACTTCTACCTTGGCCTCACTAGTCTTCATTCATCTCTCTGGCCTTAACTGAGAAAACAAACCTCTATTTTTAGTGGACACAGATGAAGCTCAAACCAAGAATCCATCACATAGGTCAAGCACTGTGAACTGAATGTTATCCCTCAAAGAGCTCTTTTGAAGTTCCAATGGCTCCCCAAAAGTGACCTTATTTGACAATTTGTCACAGCTATAGTTACTTAAGATGATGCAGTATTGTAGTAGTAGACTCATTATCCAACATGACTAGCATCCTTACGAAAAGAAAGCATACTGAGTAAGCATCACATGAAGACAGGAGCAGAGGCTAGACTGATGACAAACCAAGACAATTAAAGATTCATTTCCATAGCTAGGAGGAAAGTATTGTCTTAGGATTTCCATTGCTGTGCAAAAACACCATGACCAAGGCAACTCTTTTTTTAAAGATTATTTATTTATTTATTTATTTATTTATTTATTTATTTATTATAAGTACACTGTAGCTGTCTTCAGACACACCAGAAGAGGGCATCAGATCTCATAACAGATGGTTGTAAGCCACCATGTGGTTACTGGGATTTGAACTCAGGACCTCTGGAAGAGCAGTCAGTACTTTTAACCACTGAGCCATTTCTCCAGCCCAAGGCAACTCTTATTAAAGACAACATTTAATTAATTGAGGCTGGCTTACAAGTTCAGAGGTTCAGTCTATATCATCAAGACAGGAGCATGGCAGCTTCCAGGTAGACATGGCCCAGGAGATGCTGAGAATTCTATGTCTTGTTCCAAAGGAAAACTGAAGACTGACTCCCACATGGCTAGGAGGAGGGTCTCAAAGCCCACTGCCATGGTGACACACTTCCTCCGACAAGGCTACACCTCCTAATGCTAAAACTCCCTGGGCCAAGCATATTCAAACCACCACAGGTAAGGCATAGGCTCTTCCTCCCAGCCTGCTGCTACCTTAGGCTCATATTTATAGATTCTACAACAGAGAAAAGGTCCTGTGGCTTCAGTTACTTAGACACATTGATAGGGTATAATTCTAGCCAACAAATGGGAGGAGAAAAAAAGATATTGGGAGACCATTATGTATTTCTACCACACATTCAATCAAGAGTCAGTGTTATAATCTGCTCTGTATGGTGCTTTTCAAAGTTGAACTTTTATTTCTATTTCAACTACTGCTGTCTTACTGAACAGCCTGCAGCTTGTTTTCCTGCCTACATTTTAGCATCTCCATGTTACCCTTATCCATATCTAAAAACAACCTTTGGGAGATCTCACTCCCTTAGAATGCCAACTAGCATCTTCCATGGGTTAGCTGTCTATAACACAACTTGCAGCTTTGTTTACTGCACCACTTTAAGTAACCGTGCGTTCTAATAACATCACAATACTTGCTTTCTCATCCAGGCTTGGTGACTTGCTTTTCCATAGCCCTGAGGCACCAATGACTCATGCATAGCACCTTCTCCATCTGGTGAAATTCTACCCATCTCCCAAGGGCCAGCTCTGCCTGGAACTCAACAAAAGTGCCTACTTTGCACGACCCTTTTCCACATAGAAAACACTTTACCTTGCAGTAAATGAGACCTTGACATCTTCTCTTAATGGGCGTCTTTCCTTGGTCCTCTCTGAATATTTAGCATCATCTATATGGGAGGGACTGATTGGGGCACCTTTTGCTTATGTATTTAATCCTTAAATGAGATAGCTGTGAGCATCGCATTTCTGAGAATGTATTGTTGATCAGTTCTAAACAATAATTTTTCTATGTAAAGCATCATAGGTTGATGAGTATTTTTGTCAACACCTGAAACAATTCACTTCATATTGTCTTGCTTTTGTGGTTTGTGTCTTTAGGATAATTGAGATTCAACCTAGCTCCAATCTTCATGAATAACTTTTAGAGTAATAATTTTCAGAAGGGTATTATAATAGTTATTTATAACCTCTTATTTCAAATAAAATAATATTTGTCTCTAGGCATTTTTTAACACTTTCCATCGTTAAAAAAAGGAAAGAAAAGGTGTTTAAGATCATGTCAAATGACTTTGCATGAAACAGGCAGAGACTGTCAACCATACAGCATCATTTTTGTGACATCAAACAGCACCATTTTCATGATGTCATCACTGCTGTCATGCTCCTACCTGGTCGCCCTCTACCGTATTACCTTCTTGCATTATAAATAAAACCGTGTTTTCCTGTGATTTTTTAGTATTTCTCCTACTAATAAATACTTTATATGTTCTTCAAAAAATAAGTCAATGATATATATATACATATACATATATCTGTATATACACATATATATGTACTTCTTGTAATCTTTGAACAGTACTTTTGGTGCATTAGGACAAAATAAAAATGACTATTCCAGCAGTAATAGTGAACAAACAAAGCAAGATACCCATGAAAGATTAATTAAGTTGCGATGTTAGGAAATCTGTTTAGACAACAGAAGAGAAAATGTTCGGTAGCATATGTAGTCTTGACCTAACTCTGTGGCAATTCTCCTTTGTCCAGGAGCTGGGTCCACAGTTAAGACTGGCTGATGTTAGCAAATTTGCTTGTTCCACATGTGTCTTGGATGACTGGTGGGAAGGCCACATGGTTATAATTGCCTGAGGATAAGGATAGAGGTAAGTAATGAGCCAGAGATGATGACATGGTGAGTACTAGTCAACCCAGAAGTGAGAGAGGGTTATTTGATACCTTTTTAATAGTTAAACTTTTCTTCCTAACTTCTTTCTTCCTTTCTTCTTTCTTTTTTTCTTTCTTTCTTTCTTTCTTTCTTTCTTTCTTTCTTTCTTTCTTTCCTTCAGTTTTATTTATTTTATGTGCTTGAGTATTTTCCCAGCATATACATGTACATATGCATTGCTGGAGCTCACACATATCAGAAAAGGATTTTCGATACCCTAGAACTATAGTTACAATCAGCTGCGGGCCACCATGTAGGTGCTGGGAACTAAATACGGGTCCTTTACAAGAGCAATAAGCTTTCTAAACTACAGAGTCATTTCTCTAGCCCACAACTTTAAAAAATTTCTTTGCTTAAACTTATTTTATTCTATCTGACAGATAATAGCTGTGTACATTTATTGAATACAATATGCTAACAAAATATGTCTACACTATGTCCTAGAAATGTATTAGTTATTTTTCTATTGCTATAATAGTGCACAATGACCCAGGCAACATACAGAAGTCCTTCGGGTTGATGATTTTAGAAGTGTAAGGGCCCATCGCCATCATGATGAGACAGCAGGGCAGCAATAAATTAAGAACAGGAGGAGGGAGAGCTGAGTGGGAACGGAACATGGCTTTGAAACTTCAAAAGCCCGCCACTGGTAACATACTTCTTCCAGCATGCCACACCTCCTCAACCTACCCAAACTGCACCACTAGCTGTGGACCAAGTACTGAGACATATATTCTAAGGTGAACATTCCCATTCAAGCTATAGCAAGCATTTGGATTTTGTGTGTTGCTCATTTCATTGTGTTTGGAACCTAAGATCTCCGTTCTTCTAGATCTTCATAAAACACATACAGTTTGTTGTGGACTAACCTTGCTATGCTAAGCAATGTTACAACCTATTTCTTCTTCCTGGGTGTGTTTTACTAGTCTCTGAAGCTCCTTCTCATTCTCATCTGTGCTTCTAGCTTCTAACAATCACTATTGTACTGTCTTTGTATTACAAAGTCATCTTTTGCAGTGTCTACACATTGGTGTGAACATGTAGTGTTTGGCTTCATTCATTTAAAATCCTGTCTCCCACTTCCAAAATCCATTTTGTTGCAACTGACAGAATTTCATTCTTTCTGGGCTCAAATTATATTCCATAGTATATTTATTCACTAATAGGGCAGGGCATTAGTTAAATTATATGAATGTCAAAAGCACTTTGAAAGGGTTATATAGTTTCAGAGTAACTTAGGAAACCAACTTTTGAATGTCTTGATAAGACTCATAATTTTCCTTTTGTCTCCCAAATCAAAAAACAAAACAAAAACCTGAGAAGGAGACAGCTAGAAACCAGTACTAATTCTATGGCAGTTTAGATGGTTGAAATGTCTGTTTGGACATGAAGTAAAAATGGTCGCAGCTGTGTGGAACTGTAGAGCCCTCAGAAGAGAAGGCTGTGAAGATTCCAGCAGAACACTTATCTAGCAGAAATTTAAAATGGGCTTCTTCCATTTCTACCACTTACAGAGTTACTTGTGGCCAGAAGTAATGGACATGGGAAGAAAATGATAAGTTATCACATTCTGAGGACGAGAGAAGACATTTCCATTATACAGATCAGTGGGAAGCTGAAAATGCTGGAAGCAAAGGCTAATATAAGCATCAGAAAATGTTATATTTCTACGCAGCATAGACTCACAGGGCCAAGAAAAACTTATACCTGGAGAAAGGAAAGGAATAAAGGGAGCTATTGGCTAAGACTCTAATAGCACCTGGGAAGGAACAAAAGCAGAACTTGACACGAAGCTGGATGTGGTGGCACACATATGCTATCTCAGCACTTGGGAAGTAGGCTGGAGGAGAAAGAGCAGCTTGGACTGCACATAACAGGAAAAAAGAAGAAAAGAAGGAGAAGAAGAGGCGGGAGAATGAGGGGGGGTGGGAGATTTGTATCAAGAGCTTGAGACACAGCTTGTAATTTACAGTGCAGTCACTAATAGGATTGTAAAAGCAGTAACATTATTATCAGTAAGTTACTTCTGAGGACAAGCACACATCCTCCTCACCTTTGAGACAATGACAGTAGGGATATTAAGCCCTGGTGGATATTCTCAGGTCAGCTCCCCATTTTAAAACCATCTGATTACTAATCTTAATTCTCTCTCTTTTTTTTTAAAGATTTATTTATTACTATATCTAAGTATACTGTACCTGTCTTCAGACACACCAGAAGAGGGCCTCAGATCTGATTATGGATGGTTGTGAGCCACCATGTGGGTTGCTAGGATTTGAACTCACAACCTTTGGAAGAGCACTCAGTGCTCTTACCCGCTGAGCCATCTCTCCAGCCCCCAATTCTCTTTTGTTATATAATTTACCACAGGCTCAGGTTCCAAGTATCAGGAGATGGACCAAGTGATTATCATTTGGCCCACCTAAGCATCTCTCTAGAATTTGTCAGATAAGCAAAGTAAAGCTACAAAAGATGTTAATAACTCAATCAAGAAATCATTTGAGAATCCATAAAGAGCTCTGCAGTCAATGCAGAAGATATTTATAACGATTACTAATCATCAGATCATTAAAAAGAAATTCATCTAAGAGAAGGAAAAAAAATGGCCTGAATTAGTTCCATGTGTCAGAACAGGATCTGCTTCCTAGGACTCATAACCTTGCATCTCCTCTGATGTTTGTGAGATTATCTGCAGCAAAGACTCATGGGAAGTCGAGAGGAGTCTGTCAGAGATTAAAATACCAGTGTGTGGAGCCAGAGAGTCACCAAGCCCCAAAAACAAGACCCAAGAAACATAGCAAAGTGGGGACCCCCGACCAACAAATCAAGAACCCCAGGCCTGGAAGTCTTCTACCTTATTAGAGTATTTTCAGTCCTGTCTAAACTTTCATTGTTCCACTAACTGAGATGACACCGGAGGCTGATGGGTAAAACCAGCCGTAGACTGCGGCTGATGGTGTAGGCAGAAGGAAACGATGACGAAAGCATCTAAAAACACTGGAACACAACTGAAGTGTGGCAGAACATCAACTTGGACAGAAAGGAAAGAGTATTAGAATAAACTTGGGTGGTTCCCGAGGAACATCGGGCACTCACAAGAGAAGCAGAAATGTCCTCATTAGAGGGTTGCTGGAAGAGACCTGCCACACGAGCTAAGTAAGAAAGTTTGTCTGTCTATGCCTATGACTGTAGATCTTCATCGCATCACCTTCAAGGCTAACACATTTCATTTCCTTTACTGTTTTATAACTCTTTGGAGAGCTGATTTTAAAAACACCACTGTTTACACTCTTACATTTTTAGAGCATGTATGTAGTTGGAAATGGAATTTGATAGGGCAAAATCCATATGGTTGTAAAATTAGTTTTTTAATAAATTATTAACTGGCTGTCCTTTTATCTGAGTAGAAGAGTCATGAATCTTGCTCAGCATTTCCTTTTAAAGAAGTTATAAAGCAAAGCTATAAAAGGAGTCACAACATCCTACTGGGACAATGGATGATAAAGTCCAGGCATACAGCAGTTGGAAGGCATACAAGAGGAAGATACAAACGAGTCTTCCTCCTTAAAGGAAGGAGGACTTCAGAGCAACCCTGCAAACACAGTACATTTTTATAGAATGGGGGCAACACTGGGCAGTAAAATGTGCATTTGGCTGGGAACAGGCTGCTGGATCTAAGCCCAGTTTGCCATTTATTAAGACATGCAATTGTATAGCTCGGCTTGGACACCCTCTCAATACCTGGACCCTCAGCTTCTATAGCTCGGCTTGGACACCCTCTCAATACCTGGACCCTCAGCTTCTATAGCTCGGATTGGACACCC
>NW_022196902.1:6219912-6221481 GCF_008632895.1 Mastomys coucha
CTCAGCTTCTATAGCTCGGATTGGACACCCTCTCAATACCTGGACCCTCAGCTTCCTTATCAGAACCTGGACTTGAGCTGGGTATCTAAAGGAGAAGAGCTCTATCGTGTTAATAGCTAGTGAATAGAATTTTCAAAGTTCAACCCAATGTAATAACACAAACAGACACACATTCACACATGCATGCATGCTGACACACACGCCTGTGTCATGAGGAGTTGATAACTGATGTCAGAATATGAAGAATTCAAAGATGAAAGCATAGGACTTATCTATTAAAATTACAATGAAAATCCTGGCATGCCTGCTCTTGCTTGCAATCTTAGCACAAGAGAGTCTAAGGCAAAAGAACTATCATTGATTTGAGGCCAGTCAAGACTGTACAATGAGTGCGTGACTAGCCTGGGACACCCATTGTACATGTAAGAAACTGGCAAAGAATACATAAAATATTCTTGTAAGAGAAAGAGAGAGGAGAGAGGGAGGGGAGAGAGAGAAAGAGAGAGAGAGAGAGAGAGAGAGAGGAAGACGAAGAGAAAGAGGAAGAAAGAGAGGAAAAGAGGCCAGAGAGGAAGGAAAAGGAACAGGAGAGAAGAAAGACAGAAGCGAGGGAAACACACGTTTTCAGTAGTCATAATGTTTTTTTAATTAGAAATTACCATTCTCCTGCCTTTCTCACATTGTCTCAGTTAGGGTTACTGTTGCTATGATGAAGCACTCTGACCAAAAGAAACTTGGGGAGGAGAGACTTTATTTGGCTCACACTTCCACGTTGTATTCTGTTACTGAAGGAAGTCAGGATAGGAAGTCAAGCAGGGCAAGAGCTGAAGCAGAGGCCACGAAGGGGTGCAGCTTACAGTCTTGCTCCTCATGACCTGCTCAGCCTGACTTCTTATACAACCCTGGACCACCAGCCCTGGGATGGCACCACCTACAATAGGCTGATTCCTCCACTATCAATTAAGAAAATGCCTCACAACTGGATCTTATGGAGGCATTTTCTCAACTGAGGCGTTTTCCCTCCTTTCAGATGACTCTCGCTTGTGTCAAGTTGACATAACACTATCCAGTATATACATTAATACTATTTTTCCACTGGGCAGTGATGGTACATGCCTTTAATCCCAGCAATGGGGAGGCAGAGGCAGGTGGATTTCTGAGTTCGAGGCCAGCCTGGTCTATAGAGTGAGATCGAGGACAGCCATGGCTACATAGAGAAAACAAGTTAATATCATTGTATTGAAAGTAAAAGGATGTTGTTCTTGAAACAAGAGTATGATGTGACCTAGATATTTATCCCCTTCTCTCAAACTCCCAACTCTTTTTTTTTTTGAATTCTTCATATTATTGGATTTCAATCAATTAGGATATGTTGGTAATATTAATTTTCAAATTAATATATTAAGAAAAAGCAATTGTCACTTCCTGTTGTTTTTGTTGTAAAAGGTGGAATTAGGTTTGTGTGGATTTGTTGAAAGATTAACTTTTTGCTTCTTTTAGCGTGTAGTTTTGCTCCTTGTGTTGATGTTTTCCATCTATTATCCTTTGTAGGGCTGGATTTGTGGAAAG
>NW_022196902.1:6222587-6239847 GCF_008632895.1 Mastomys coucha
CTCTGTGTGTTGTGGGACTGGCTGCACCCAAGGTCTGCTCAGAACACTAACCCAGACAGACTGGAAGGAATCCGAGTCACTCGGCTGGCAGAGTTCTTGTGTGCCTAGTCCTGCTAGTCCCCGTTACTCCCAGTGTTGGGACAGATGTTGGTTCCTGCTCACCTCTGATCCTGGGTGTGTCAGAGCATCTGAGAGTGGAGCTTCCTCTGGGTGCTGTAAACTCTCAACTCTTAAAGCCCAGTGTGATGTTAGGACATAGAACCTGTAAGAGGTAACTGAGTCATAAGGGTGGTGTTTTCATGTGTGGGGCAGACATTTCACTCCTTACATGAAAAAGATGCCATTTGAATCAGGAGTTCCCAGCTATTTAAGTGTAAGCAATAATCTCCCATCATTTCTAAGCTACTCCACTATGACCTTTCTCTTCTGGCCATCTCTATATACTAAGAACTTGAAGGTAAATCAGCCAGCTTTGGGCTGCGAAGACAGTTCAGTGATAGAGCACCTTTCTAGCCCACACAAAACCCTAGGTTCAATTTCTTCTGCCTCATAATAACAGTGGGCAGTTTTTATGCATGATACATTCATCATGCCTGCTTGTGTCTGTCTGTGTGTGTCTCTGTGTGTGGTGTGTTTGCCATAGCACTATGGAAAAGAGTGTATGGAGCATTATAATAACCACCTTTAAATCAAATAGGAAGCGTTGGGAAGGAAGTACAAAAAAAGAAATCACCTTAGGACTTAAAACTAAAAAGTGCTCAAAGAGACTGCCAAACTGAGTCAAGAGAGTAGAGTGCTTGACATTTATCCTAGTCTGTTTTTTGAAATAAAGCACTGAGCAAAACAAGCTTGGGGTGGAAAAGATTTATTTGCCTTATGGGTTATAGTTCAGCAGTAAGAGAAGCCAAGGCAGGAGCCTGGAGACAAAAACTAAGCAGAAGAAAGGAACCCTGGTGCCTCATGGCTCACTGGCTTGCTACTCATGACTTGCACATCACATCTCACTTTTTCATAAAGGACAGGACCACTCCCTCAGGAGTGGCTCCACTGACAATGGGACACCAGTGACTATGAAAACGCTTCACAGGCATACCCACCAGTCTGTCTGATGAAGGCCTCTCTCAGTTAAGGTTCCTTCTTCCAAAGTGACTATAGTTTGGGTCAACTTGACACAAACTGATCAGCTCACTGCTTAATGCCGAGTTTGATTGCTGGAACCGAACTCACATTTAAAAGAAACCAAGCATGCTTCTACATATGTGTAATACCAAGTGATTAAAAGACAGGTAGATCCCCAGGGCTCACTGGCCAGCCACTTAGATCCAGATAACGGTGAGTGGCAGTTTAGATATGCCACCTGAACATATCTATACTCTCTCTCTCACACACACACACACACACACACAGAGAGAGAGAGAGAGAGAGAGAGAGAGAGAGAGAGAGAGAGAGAGAGAGAGCTGTACTCCAGCCAGTACAGCCAGTACTACCTGTTTTTAACATCTTGCCCCTGGTACTTTTCTAACAACTAATGAGCTGATATTGATGCCTGATAATCCAGGTTTTATTTGAATATCCTTAGTCACCACACAGAGCCTTCTTTCTGTTTCAGGATCCAGTCCAGGATATGATGTTAAATTTAGTCCACACTTCACTTATTTGACCTTCTGTAATGCCTGGGTTCACAGCTGGCCCTCAGAATCCTATCCCAAGGAACTATTGCACCCCAGAATCAGGCTATATTTAAGCAGCAGACTCTAGCAGGCAGAAGCCTTGGTACCTGGTGTTCTTTGTCAAGCTAACTCCGTATGAGAGGCTCCTGCCGAGCTAACTCAGCTGTCTCTGAGCATAGGAGTATATATCTTCCTTGGAGCACGGTTCCAGTCTTCTATAAAAGTCAGGCCCTTTGCTTTTCATTTGTTTTAGGTCTCCCACTGACCTTTGAAGCCTACACTTCCATCCTATCCATGCCTCCCTTCAATGCAGGGTCTAAACAGGTGACCATTCCCTACCCCAAGGCTTACTATGTCTCTCTGAGACTACATCATGGGTTTCTGCTTCAAGTCTGGTTAAAAAAATTGTTGCTAAATAATCTTCCTGTCTCCATTCAGAAAACTGGGAGTTCATTTTTCTTCCAGGCAAATAAACATCAGACTCTGTCCTTAAAATCCATCCCTGCAGCTAAGACCTTGTTTCTTATGGACTCCTAGGTCTCCTGATGAGGCATAAACACCTTAGAATACTGACATCATGTCATGCATGAAGAGCTGCTATGAGACATGTGCTAAGGATCCCCTAGGTGAAGCCACTGATTGTTAGGACCCACCCTAGATGTTGGCACATAGGATACAGGATAGTAAAGTTCGCCTGAATCAATACTCATGAGCTTAAGCTCTGGGAGTTAGCATTTGAACTCCAGCCAGCTTTCTTGGAGGGGTGGCTGCATCCAGCTTCTGCGGCCCGGGATCCCCTCTCACTGCTTTGACTCCCTGCGAGCTCGCCACACTCTCCACATTAAATGCTCTGAATGAACAGCTCCTGAAAAAAGTACCCTCAGTCTTTAAATGAAAGAATGCTTAAGAACACTGAGAGATCATTTTGTGATTTAAAATACATGTAAAACCGGGCAGTCACGGTGTACTCCTTTAATCCCAGCACTTGGGAGGCAGAGGCAGGCAGATTTCTGAGTTCAAGGCCAGCCTGGTCTACAGAATGAGTTCCAGGACAGCCAGGGCTACACAGAGAAACCCTGTCTCGAAAAACAAAACAAAACAAAACAAACAAAAAATGTAACTAACAAACAAACAAACAAACAACCATGTTACATTCCATACTATATTTAAGCATGGATATGAATAGTTAAACCTATAGAAGTCATAGCACTTGAATTTGGTCAAGGTAAACCATTTGTTTCCACTTTTTTATTAGACATCAAACTATTAAAATATAAATTTTAAAATCAGATAAAAACATTTGGGAAAATCATTGTCTATCAAAAATTACAATTGTATTCACTTAGGTGGTATTTTACTAAGAGAAATCTGATGCTGGACATAGTAACTCATACTTGTAATCACAGAACCTGAGCAAAGGAAGCAGATGAATTGTTGCAAGTTCAAGGCTCACTTGGGCACAGAAATGCATCCCATGCCAGTCTAGGCTACAGAGTAAGTCCTTATGTTAAAAAATGAAAAACTAAGCTGGGCAGTGGTGGTGCGCACCTTTAATCCCAGCACTTGGGAGGCAGAGGCAGGTGTATTTCTGAGTTTGAGGCCAGCCTGGTCTACGGAGTGAGTTCCAGGACAGCCAGGGCTACACAGAGAAACCCTGTTTCAGAAAAAAAAAAAAAAAAAAAAAAAAAAAAAAGAAAAACTAACAAAACAAAACCCTGAACAAGTGTTTTTTTCCCCAATTTCCAAAATCCGATTGGTAATCAGCCAACATCCTTATGATAATCTGTAACAATTTTATAGATTAGTCATTGCTGATGCATCATGTCTAGTTTATCATATATTAATTTTTTAATTGAGCTTATAAAGTGATTGTTTATTGTTTATCTGTTTTGTTTTTGTTTTTGTTTTGTTTTTCGTGTCAGGGTTTCTCTGAGTAGCCCTGGCTGTCCTGGAACTCACTCTGTAGACCAGGCTGGCCTAGAATTCAGAAATCCACCTGCCTCTGCCTCCCAAGTGCTGGGATTAAAAGTGTGCACCACCACTGCCCCGCTGTTTATCTGGTTTTTAATTGACAACTTTCAATTTCAGTAAGCTACTGTCTGGACAGAATACCTTATTTACATGGTAAATTACAGAGAATTTGTTCAGACTTGCTGTTGTTAATTTTGTATTGCCTCTGTGTGTGTGTGTGTGTGTGTGTGTGTGTGTGTATGCATTTGTCTGTGATGCATGTGCCACAGTATGTTATAGAGGTCACATGACAACTTGCTTGAGTTGGTTCTCTCCTTCACCATGTACACCAGGAAATATAGGTCATCAAGTTTGGCCACACGTGGCTTTACTCACTGAGCCATCTCACCAGATCTCTGAAAGTACTATCATAGTAATTGATGTGGTCTCCATGTCTCTCTGAGGGCTTCTATTAATATGATGAGACACCATGACCAGAGCCACTCTTATAAAGACAAACATTTAGTTAGGGCTGGCTTATAGTTCAGAGATTTAGTTAATTATCATCATGGCAGGAAGTGTGCCAGTATCCAGGCAGTGCTGAAGAAGGAGGTGGCAGTTCTACATCTGGATCTACAGGCAGCCGGTAGAGAGAGACACTCAGTCTGGCTTGAGCATTTGAAACCTCAAAACTCACTCTACTACATGTTTCCTCCAGAAAGGCCATACCCACCCCAACAAGGACACACCCCCTAATAGTGCCACTGCCTAATGACCAGAGCCATTCAGTTCAAGCCACCACACCCCACTACCCAAAACCTTTGTTCTTTGCTTATCTCAACTTCTAATGCTCTCCTTCATGGTGCACAAACAGGAGTACAATTCTTCACAGGTAAATTTACTCTCTTTGGTTTTTCAATTCTCTTTTCAAGGTTAGGATGTAATTACAACTTTTCTCCCTTCTGTTTCCTCCCTCCAAATCTTCTTATATTCCTATCCTTGCTCTCTTCCGAATGCATGACCTCTTTTCTCCCTAGTGGTCATTTACATGCAAATATGTATGTGTGTATACATAGATACTCCTAGCTATCACATGTTCTGCCTGTATAAGACTCTTTGCTTGTCTGTTTTCAGAGCAGACCATTCGGCACTGGATAACTAACTGTTGTGCTCTTTCTTGCAGAAGACAGTTTCACTGCTCTGAGTGCCTTAGTTACCTGGAGTTCACAAGAGCTGAGGCCTTGTGACTTTCCCCTGTCACATGCCTATGTTTTTCCTTTGCTC
Organism: Mastomys coucha; assembly: GCF_008632895.1. Lineage (NCBI taxonomy): Eukaryota > Metazoa > Chordata > Mammalia > Rodentia > Muridae > Mastomys > Mastomys coucha. The sequence continues at coordinate 6,227,492 of NW_022196902.1, forward strand.
AGGTCATGTTTAGGCAGTCATATACACTTCATGGCTGTAAATTTTGACATTCCTAGGAGACATTGTCTCATAGCAAACTCCTTTCTGCCCTCTCCCCTGCAATGTTCCTTAAACAACATCACAAAAGAATACCATAGAGCTGCAGACATTCTGATGAACCTCTACTCTGCTGTACAAAATTCATTTTACTGAAGCTGGCTCTTGGGATTGTTCCCTGGAGGAGAGAAGCTGGGATAAAAGTGGGTTTGGAGAAGCTGGACCTTCTCCTCTATGGTTCACAGAGGCTAAGATTTCAGGGGCTACACACCAAGAGTGTGCATCTTCCAGAGTGGCTATGCTAAAGTTCTAGGATTTCATTGAGATGTATAGAGTTTAGGACTGGGCAAGTGTTGGAGTGACTCAGTTAGCAGTGTGTTCAAGTTAGGCCTGGTTCCTCCCCCCAGCCCCATGCTCCCAGAAATGATTCAGATTCAAAATATGTTTACAAACACATTAACCATATAGCTAGCCTCTTCTCTGACTATATCAAGCATTTACTTCAGCCTACATCCTGCTGTATGGCTGGTTACTTGTGCTCAGGTACCATGTATCTGTCTCAATTTGCTCACATCTCCCTGGGTGGATCTTCCTGCACCTGGCTCTATCCCAGAATTCCTTCTCTTCCTAGATGTTCCTCCTTCTATTTTCTGCCTAACCCATAGGCCATGGGCGTTTTAATTAATAGGTGATGCATCCATACAATACACAAGATGTTCTCTTTACAGCAGTGTGATGTTCTTATTTGTGCATTCATTATAATGACGTGATTCTTGTTTTAAAAAAATCCGAGGACCACCTGGCCCTCTTTTTATTAAAGAAAATCAGTTATATGCTTAAGGAAAACTTTGTTTGTCTTAATGAATGCAAGACCCAAAGAGCAGCCTTGAGTTCAGATATTTTGTACGTGTATACAAAGTTTTTAACAAATTATTTACACATTCTAGTAGCAAGCAGTAAGACTTGGATTAACATGGAGGAAAATAGATCTCTGATCAGAAGATACAGTGTACTCATCAACCTCATGGAAACCTTCATTTCTAATATTGTTCTGATTTAAAAATAATCATCACTAATGCTTCCTGGTGAAATGTCTTATTTTAGGACAAAGGCAGGAGATAAAATGACAATCCTGGAGCATCTTACAGTGTTATAAAATTAGGAAATGCACGAGAAAATTAAATAAAGATCCGAGTTTATTAAAAAGACTCAGAGGCCAGCACAAAGACTCTGGAATGACCAAACATGGAACAATTGGAGCAAGAAAATAGATAGTATTAGATGGTAACCCAAAGCATAAAGTAAATGTCCTTGAGATATTACTTATACAAATAAATAATTGGATAAATAACTAACCATTGCAGAGAAACTCCAAGTCATTTATAGAGCATCTGGCCTTTCAGAGAAATGAAGAACAACTTCCACACCGAAAGCATGAGTCTAGATATACTGACTGCCAAAAGGGCTTCATACGAGGATGTAAATATCCAAAATATCTCTCTACTGTAGAATATAGAAAGCTGAAAAAATGCCGTTCCCTGTAGGAGAAGAGGACTCTTCCAGAGGAAGGAAGGGATGCTGTGGATATCCCTGGAGAATTGTTTATACACAAGTCTTCTATGGATATCCCTGGAGAATTGTTTATACACAAGTCTTCTAACTTTGGGGCTGTTCTTCTATTTTGAATCTGTGGCCATAAGATAATCACCTACGTGAAACAGCCACTTTAACACAGACCATGAAAGCCAAATGTGGAAAAACTGGCTCCCTGAAGACTCAGGTAAGCACCCAGCCTACAGGTTGGCTAGTAACTCCTGGCTTTGGTGTAGCCTGATAGACCTCTTACTTACACAATTGTCTATGTTCAGGTTCTCCTTTACCTGTAGTCTGATGTAATTCCAGTGGCTGCAACAAAGAACTAGGGAAACAGGTCTTAAAATGTGTGTGATTTTGTGTGTGTTTGTGTGTGTGTGTGTATGTGTGTGTGTATGTGTGTGTGTATGTGTGTGTGTATGTATGTGTGTGTATGTATGTGTGTATGTATGTGTGTGTATGTGTGTGTATATGTGTATGTATGTGTATGTGTATGTATGTGTGTACGTATGTGTGTACGTATGTGTGTGTATGTGTGTGTTTGTGTGTGTGTATGTGTGTGTATGTGTGTGTGTAGGTGTGTGTATGTATGTATGTGTGTGTGTGTGTGTATATGTGTATGTAGGTGTGTGTGTATGTATGTATGTGTGTGTATGTGTGTGTGTATGTGTGTGTGTATGTATGTGTGTGTGTATGTGTGTGTATGTATGTGTGTGTATGTGTGTGTATATGTGTATGTATGTGTATGTGTATGTATGTGTGTACGTATGTGTGTACGTATGTGTGTGTATGTGTGTGTTTGTGTGTATGTATGTGTGTGTGTATGTGTGTGTATGTGTGTGTGTATGTGTGTGTGTATATACAAACTTTCTTGAGGCTATATAGGAATATGTCACAATAAACTTAAATTTTATTATATGCATATTTTACCTATTGTACTTGTGCATACTTATTAAATCATAAGAGCATCAATGTCATTTCTATTAATTAACTGCTTCATGTCCCAACAGTGTGCTACTTATATAAGAATTATATAATATTTGCACAAATATAATTTAGCCACTTAATGGAATGTGTGGAATATCTTATGATTCAGAATGGGTTCATAGAAAAAGTTCACAGTCATTATAAGGAGGAGCTTTTACAAAGAAAAGGAATTGTTAAATCTATTATAATTTAAAATATATATTTATAGTAGTTACTAATACATAGTTATACAATAAAAGTACAACAAATTGAAAAGTCCATATAATTATATAACATATTTCTTTGAGATTTTAGAAAAACTCTACAGCAAATAATATGGAAAATATAATATAAAAAGAAATAAAGAAAAAATCAAAATACAGTTTTGGTTATTACAAGTCTTTGATTTTTTTTTGATACTGTAAATATGTTTTTGTATTATTTGGGACACTGAGTATATGATCCAACAGGAGACATTCTTATATTTTAAAAACTCTAGGTATATTAGTTATTTGTTCTCTTGTTGTGCTAAAATATCCTAACAAAAACTACTTAAGCTCATCTGTGGTGGTAGGAAAGTCAGGATCGCTGAAGCTGGAGGCCGTCCATAATGTTCCACCCACAGTCAGGAAGCAGAGAGTTGTGAATGCTCCTTTGTAGCTGGCTTCCTCCTCTACAGGGAGTGTAAGACCAGGGCCAGAGTGATGCTTCAACCTTCCCCCAGGGCTGGTCTTTCTAGTTCCTAAGTCTAATCCTTGCAGGGAGCCCAGATGCTTACCCTAGGTGATGTTACATCCTTACAGACAACCAGTGCTAATCAGCACACTGGACTACACAGGATTGCACTCACGTAGGGAGCCAAATTCCAGGTCGCCGAGGAGCAGAAAGCTTAATGCTGTGTTACCAGGCTCCATGCGCTAGGGAGAGAGGAAACACAAGACCAAGGACTACAAAACTACAGTTAGGAAGAGTAAGTTCAAAAAGATCATATTACACAAAGCATTGACTAGAATTAAGAACAGTATTTTTTTCTTTTCTTTTTTATTGGATATTTTCTTTATTTATATTACATATGTTATCCCCTTTTGTGGTCCCCCCCCCAAACTCCCTATCCCGCCCTCCCTCCCCTGATTCTGTGAGGGTGTTCACTCACCCACCCACCCACCCACTCCTGCCTCCCTGCCCTCAAATTCCCCTAACTGGGGCATCGAGCCTTCACAGGACCAAGGGCCTCCCCTCCCATTGATGCCCGACAAGGTCATCCTTTACTACATGTGCAGCTGGAGCCATGGTTCCCTCTATGTGTACTCTTTGGTTGGTGGTTTAGTCCCTGGGAGCTTTAGAGGGTCTGGTTGGTTGATATTATTGTTCTTCCCATCAGTTGCAAACCCCTTCAGCTCCTTTAGTACTTTCTCTAACTCCTCCATTGTGGACCCCATGATCTGTCCAATGGTTGACTGTGAGCATCCACCTCTGTATATGTCAGGCTCTGGCAGAGCCTCTCAGGAGAAAGCTATATCAGGTTCCTATCAGCAAGCATTTCTTGGCATCCTCAATAGTGTCTGGGTTTGGTGACTGTATATTGGATGGATCCCCAGGTGGGACAGTCTCTGGGTGGCCTTTCCTTCAGTCTCTTCTCCACACTTTGTCTCCATATTTGCTTCCATGAGTATCTTATTCCACTTTCTAAGAAGGACCAAAGCACCCACACTTTGATCTTCCTTCTTCTTGAGCTTCATGTGGTCTGTGAATTATATCTTGGGTATTCCAAGCTTTGGAGCTAATATCCACTTATCAGTGAGTACATACCATGTGTTTTCTTTTGTGATTGGGTTACCTCACTAAGGATGATATTTCCTAGTTCCATCCATTTGCTTAAGAATTTCATGAAGTCATTGTTTTTAATTGCTGAGTAGTACTCCATTGTGTAGATGTACCACATTTTCTGTATCCATTCCTCTGTTGAGGGGCATCTGGGTTCTTTCCAGCTTCTGGCTATTATATATAAGGCTGATATGAACATAGTGGAGCATGTGTCCTTGTTATATGTTGGAGGATCTTTTGGGTATATGCCAAATTGTCTTGAAAATTACCAAGAGTAGATATTAAATGTTCTTCCTGTGAAAATGGTATGTGAAATAATATAGAAGTTCATTTGCTTTATTCAGTCTTTCTATAACACAAATATATCTTACAAAGGATTACATGATAAACATATACAATACCTAGTGGCTAAAAATTAATTTTAAAATGAGATGTGACTTTTAAAAATACTTACTTCTGAAACAATATTTTCTTGTCCTATTTGTATTCCTAGTCTTTTCTTCCATAAATTCCACACAACTCAAACAATAAAATTGTTATGGAGATGGGTCATAAAAGACATTCTTAGGAATCTGAGAAAGACTCAGAATTCACTTGAAAAGTCACTATTCACTCATGCACACTAGTGTCTACTCAAGAACCTGATAAGCACAACACAGCACACCCCAGATGAATAGGAAGGGGATAGCATGTATGAGACACTGGGAAAGTTAATACTTCAGGAGGAACTTGAAATGTTGAAAAAAAGGTTTTACCATATTCCAATGGAAGAATGTGAACATGCCCAGGGATTTGCTAATAGAGATTTAAGCAATGGGGTTTCTTTGTCTTGTCCTCACATTTCTTAAAATATAAAAATGGTGGGCCTATGAGATGGTTTCATGAACAAAGGCTTTTGGTGCACACACAGCTGAACTAAATCTCTTCCCCAGAACCCAAGCAAAGGTAGACAGAGAGAAGAGATGCCATAGCATTGTCTTCTGATCTTCACAAGTGTGCCATGATGTGCATATACACACTAACAACAACAACAATAACAATTAATGCCTCTATAAAGGGGAAGTCCTCAACTCCTATACATTGACAGTGAAGTCAAGGAACACAGGAGTAGTTTCCCTATAATTAGACCTTAACGTTTATATTTCTTTGAAAGTTTTATACTTGTATTTAGTGTATCTTGATCTTACCTACCAGAACTCTGGACAGCTGGAGCATGACCCTGGCAGGCCTTACCCTTCTCCATTCCCTCAGCCTTGCTAAAACTGTTAGATTACATTCCTAAAGCTAGCCTCTAAAGTCTGTTCCCTTATTTGGCCAACCAGTCCTCCTGAGGCTGACTACCAAGATCCAGCTATCAACATATTGAAGTCCAGCAATCCAAAGTCCCCTTTGGCTCACCTAATTCACATCCCCAGTTAAAATCAAACACTTCATTCTGACATGGGGTTTCCCCTTGTACCTTTATAAGCTGCCATTTTCTGACGTGTCACATCTCTATGCAGGAGCAGTTCTTTGTTTCCCCTGGGGAGCAAATACTCTTCCTCTTTCACCCTTCTTCCCTTTCCTTTCTCCCTCATTCTCTGTCTCTTGTGTTTGTCTCTTATTTCCTGTCCTTTGTCTCTCTGGAACAAAGTACCCTCTTTTGTGCTGAGAACTTGGTTTTGCAGTGTTCTGAGCCCATAATTTTCCTTTCTACGCACGTCCTTCACTCCCCACTGCCAGCTTTTCCCATGATGCTCCTAAACATCTCCCCCCTAACTTGCTCTCCTCCTTTGATGCTTATTTGTTTGGACCCATTGCATTTAATTAATGTTGCCCATATGTCCATTAACTGAGTTTTAGGGTACCTACAGTTGGCCATACTTCTAAAGAAAAGTGACCTTTTCTCTTCCAGCAGCCACCATCAGCTTGTCTTAGCTCCTCAGCTATGGGTGGGGCCTTGGGTGACATTCTCAGGATCAGGTTCAGTTTGAAACCAGAATGCAGAAATAGACTGTTTTGGCTTGGATTTGTGCTAACAATACTCCTTTTGTAGTGTGCATTTTCCCCATGGAGACACGGAAGAGTCATCTATTCATCGTATGCTGGGTTTACTTCCACAAGACAGAAAAGCAGATAGAGACAAATTAAAGAGCTTCTGTGAGAATAGACAGCAGATCCACATGCCTTTAATCCCCATACTCAGGAGAAAGAGGTAAGCAGAACTCAGAGCTCAAGGCCAGCCTGGTCTACATAGTGAGTTCTAGTATAGCCAGGGCTACATACAGAAACTCTATCTCAGAGAAACAAAAATAAAATATAAATTAAAATAAAGCAAAAATAAAAATGAAAGAAGAAATAGCTCATGACCACTAGCTCATATACCTGTGAGCAGAGGAGGTAATACAGTTGAAATGGGGTTGCTGCTGGCACAACTTATGAAATGAAAACCCTGAACTGATACAATATATTCGAAACAATGTCCTTCACAATTAATGCTGGCAATACAGTGCCGGTCTCCAGTGTGGCTGAAAGGGGCCTGTTTGGCTTCGTCATGTGTTCATAAAAGAATACAAAGTGACAGAAGCAAGCCCCTGTCAGTGGAAGACTCTGAGATGAGCAAGACACTTCCTCTTCTGCAGATGAGGTTTACTGAGGAGAATGTCAAATATTTATCAGTTCTTCATTTATTCTAAGCTTTGACTTCATTATATCCCCAAAGCAACCCAGTGTAGAAGTTAAAATCACTGCAATGGAAAGTAGCCATTGAGAAATGTGGATTAAAGTAACTGGGGTCTAATCTTTAGGACAGAACTAGGGTTCTATAAAGCAGCAACTCTACACCTCAAACATCGCACACTACAGCACTGTCACTTTCTCAGGGTAGAGTAGAGTTCAGTGCAGAAGGCAGGCCTCCTAAGAGGCTCCTCCAGCAATGTATTCAGGAGATCATGAGAAGGCAAGACTCCATCCCCTGGATGGTATTAAATTCTTAAAAACATTGTACATTTACTGTTGGTTTGTTGGTTGTTTTTCTCCTATTCTTGCTTGATTTTATTTTATTTTTTTAGATGCATGTTTGTTACCTAATGAGGGGATATGAATGGGAGAAGAGAGAAGGTGGTGAGGATATGGAAGGAGTTGGGTGAGGGGAAACCATAATCATATTGTAGGGAAATTTTCTATTTTTTCAATAAAAATGATTTGTGTGTGTGTATCTGTGTGAATGTGTGTGTGCATATTGTCTGCATAGAGGAAAGAATGAGTTCTGATTCCTCTGGAAGAGGATCTTAACCACGGAGCCATAGCTCCAAACCCTTGGGTGGCATTCGATTTAATGTGCTAAGGTAAACTCAGAGTATCCTCAAGCGCAAACAGCAGGATCAAAGCGGTGGCTACTATCACAACCAGAGGAGGAAAACAGGATCTGGCATATGAGGAAAGATGGTGAGGCTGGGTTGAGTGTATGATAGATGAGATCTTTGTGATCTTAGACGGTGGGATTGCCCCTCAAGCTCCGAATCTTTATAGTGGAATGGCTCAAAACCTCACTCACTACAAGAACAAGACGCTGATGGACATATTTTGGTGAACAAAGGTGTTTCTTTTGGCTTTTGAAAACACACCTCTCAGAATATCTTCCCTCTTTAAGGTGATGAACACGTGCCCTGTAGAGTTTTTCTCAATCTACCCCTTCTCTCTTAGGTCATCTAGCTACATTCTTTGTTAACTTCTGGAAGTGTTTATTTCATATTTCTGTAAGGATAGTTGAGAGTTGAATTGCTGAGAGTGGAGAGCCGAAATTGGATGGTAAAACTATGCATGGGGCACAGTAACTATACATCCCGGTTTATTCACTTATTTATTTATCTAATAGGTATCAGACACTCCCACTGGGTGCTAGGTACAGAATAAGTACAAAGGAAAAGTAAAACAGTTGTGTGTCCTTCCCCACATTTTGCCTTTTAGCAACAGGAGAGAGAAAATGAAGAAAGGTCATAAAGTACTTATTTTTTTCATCAGAAAAACATAAGTACAATGAATAAAATGAAGAAGATAGGGTAATCGTAGCTGAAGCAGCAAGGGAGAGCCGCTCAGACAGCATTTAAATTGAGCCATGAAGATTAATGTGAGTGGAATATTCAACAAAAGCAAGTATCAGGTAAAATGAAATGACTGAAGGCTAAGGAAAACTAAGGCCGGTGTATTTAGAGTGTGTGGAGAAGCCTAGCAGAGCTGACTCAGTGGGACAGAGACTGGGTTGCAGGAGGCTTGTCTCATCCTGGGAGGGTATGTGTATCTTATTCTGATGCATTTAGGTTTACTGGAACTTAATGATTTGGCCTTAACATCTAATTGGAATGGAAAATGAAGTGGAGGAGAGAAATCATAACACTAATATTAACATGCCCAACCAGAATACACCTTAGCCTACAATCACAACCCATCCTTTCTTGGCCTCTGAGAGAGTGTTTAGTTCCAGTAGAATTTTATCTAAATCCCTTTTGTGACATGAGAATCAGAAGCCCTGAAAGGCTCGCTTGTAGCTCTGGTGGTGTTACTGGTAAAGGGATTGCTTGTCCAGAGTTGTATTAACTTTGCAAACATGTGCAAATAAACGGTAGATGCATACTATTGGAATGAGCACACAGAAGGAGTAAGCTAGACGTAGTAAGTCGTAGAACGAGATCAGCAATCTCTCCTGCTAAGAGCATGCCACATGCTGTCAGGTTGAGATAACATGACTCGGGGTTCTAAATAGTACTGGTAACATGACACGGCCCCCTCAGATTGGTCCTTTGTCTCCTCTCTTCATTAATCCTGTAAAGAGGGTTGAGCAGCTGGCTTAGTGGGTAACGTGCCTACCACAGATGCATGAGAACCTGAATTAGAATATCCAGAAGTCAGAGAAAAGGCAGGACAGTGTGTATTAGTAGCCACAGCTCTGCGGGGTAAGACAGGCAGACCCTGGAGGCCTCGCTGGTTTTCTGGTCTAGCCAAAATAGAGAGCTGCAGGTTCAATGAGAGACCTTATTTTCAAAAAATAAATTAGAGTGTCATAGACAAAGACATCTGATGTCAGCCTCTGGCCTCCGCATGCTCACAGGTGGGGAACTATACCTGTTGACATAAAAGTACCACCCCCAAGCCCACACATACACACAAGTTATTCCAAAAAGCTTGAATACTGCAATCCCGGCATGTCACAGACTTCAATTTTGACTGCGAAGAAATTCAGAGGGCAAATCTGTGCAGCTCATTCTTGTTAGCACCACTTTAAAAGAAAATGCTGCTTCAAATTACCCAGATTTCAATATTCCAGTTTTCTCCTCAGTTTGTAATTATCATCAGGACTCTATCGACAACAGAGATTTTTGCCAATTATGCTACCAAATGCTGTGTAAAAAAAAAAAAACAATTACAGATGGAGATCTATTTGGCAAATATCTTCTATAAAAATAAAGTAATAATTCTCTAAATTGATTTGCTGGTCCATCAGACAATTAAGCAGATGAGTTGGGGGTTCTTTTATTTTTCTCTTCTTTTCTAGTGCTTTGGTCAGTTGCGCACAGAAAGTTGGCAGAGGCAGCATTCAGCACTTTCCGTTTTGAGGAGATTTCCAAGCAGAGTCCATTTATTTCCAGAGTAACCTTGAAAAATATTCCTTTAATTTTAAGCAAAGGAAGTTTTGTTGTGGGAAAAAATAAGTCTCCCTTAGTGGGGAAAAAAGAAGTCTCCCTTAGTAAGGGTCTTTCGACGGGATGGCATTTTTAATGCGTGTTTCTCAGTAGAGATATAAACAGTTATCACAGATCAGCATCTGCAGGGTCACTCCTTCCTCCAAAGGATCTGACTCAGCAGGGAGCATAAAAATATGATACTTGTCTGGAATGCCCATTTGAATCATCAGCCTCTATACATCCACAAGATTTCTTCTAGAAGCTATCTTTTCCAAAAGTGCCATTCGGGGGACTCATAAAGAAGATACAGACAAAAGCCCACTGAAAGAAAAGTATGTAGGTGCCATGACATATGCTGACCACGTAGGGAGTCAGGAGGGAGCTTACGTAATCAACATAGTCTTGAAAGAGTGTGAATGAATACATGCGTGCACACATACACACCCATACCTGTACACATGGACACACGCTAATGGGCACTCAAATGCTTTGATCCATTCATGCACTGATCCATTCATGGCCATAAAAGTGGAGAAAGCTGCTAAGAGAAAAGTATTCATGCGTTATTCTGATGTAAAATAATAGAGTCATCCTGAAGATATCGCAAGCATCATGTCCCTGAGTGGTACAATCAGGCATTTTGGACTTTAACATGAATCAAATTTAAAACAACTTAGTTGCCAATCTACACACTGAACGTAATGATTCAGATGACGGCTGCTAAACACTCCACATCATATTCTATCTGCTGCGATAGTTACCATTAGATTCTTCCAGCCTCTAATTCTATGTTGTGTAAAGGTTACATTTCACATTGAGGTTTCCAGTAGGAACATAAAAATCTCAAATGGATACCAAAAGCATCATTTTTCAAAGAGCCAAGCTGAAGTTCAGGGGAGAAAAATAAGTCAGCATTTAATGGACGGAGCAGAGTGGAAACATCTGACAGAACAGTAGGAAACTTAGCTCTGTTCTGAATGCCTCGCCACTGCTCTCACCATCTGTCATGCATTTCTCGTGAAGTAAACAATTTCAGAAATGCTTTGGCCAGGGAAGAGGCACTTTGCATTTATCTGCCTGTTTGTCCTGTACTGCCTATAAGGAAGGCAGTGAGGGAAATCACCCCAAGGAGATGCTTTGACCCCAATGATGAGCAGCACTTATACTCAGAGATGCTTGTAGAGTACAGGAGCTGGAGAGGGAATAGGAAACGGGGGTCGGGGGGACGTGAAGAGAAACGAATTGTTGCCAAGAGCAAATGCTGAATTTCCTGCAGTTTTTATTTCCCAAAATCAGAGTGGATACTAGAGAGCTGGCTGGGTGAAGGAGTTGGGGGATGGGAGAAATATGATGATTCTTCTCGGGGAGGGGGAGGGGTCTCCATACAATTTTTGAACCATTTCCACAATCTGGCAATACTTTCATACCAGAAGGAAAATGACACGTTCTTCATTATTTACCATTTTCTATGTCTCAGTTGACTGTACAAGTCTCTTTCCATCACTCCGTATGTGAAAGTCTGCTCTTCCTGGCACCCTTTCCCGAATGCTCTGAGGGCATTTCTTGTAACCCTGCTTTAACACCTTTGAACTTGATCACTGGTGGCTTGGTGTAATATTTTTAATACCGCTTTGGAGAATGTTTTCTCTGTTGAACAAGTCACATTCAGTTTTTCTCCTATGTGTCTTCTTCCTGAAAATGTAATCTTTTTCTCCTGGGGGAATTCTGTGACAGTGGATCCTGAACACAGGCTCAGCGACAGCGTTGCTCTGTGATCATGGAAAAGGCACTTTCTCTCCTGGTTCTTCAACTCTACTTTTTGTTACTGAGGGCTGTGGTAAAGGTTGAATGAGATTATATATTTAGAGTGTTTGGTTCATAGTGAGAGATAAACACAGATTTCCTTTTGCATGTCTTTCCTCTTTGCACATCTTTCCTCTTTGTACATCTTTCCTCTTTGTCCCTATTACTCTGTACCTCTTTCTTGCCTTGCTCCCTTCCCTGGAATTCTTTTCTTCCTCCTCCTCATTTTTCTTTTATAGATGGATCCAAAGACTGACACAATAGCGGTATTCTAAGTCAAGAATGTCCACTCTTTTAGAATACACTTTGGAAAAAAATTTAAGGCTTTATAACTCATATTTTATGAATCAATAAAAAGTAACATTTTAATGAAACATCTTTAGTGTTAGTTATTCCATGTATCACTCTCTCCCCTTAACCTTCCATCTACCTCCACACTTGTGTTGTTCTTCCATTGAGTCTTCTTTTTTTTTT
>NW_022196902.1:6239857-6256132 GCF_008632895.1 Mastomys coucha
CCATGGCTGTCCTAGAACTCACTCTGTAGACCAGTTTGGCCTCGAATTCAGAAATCCACCTGCCTCTGCCTCCCAAGTGCTGGGATTAAAGGTGTGTGTCACTAGTCTTCTTTTCCACTTCCACCTAAAAATGTTGCCCACTGGCACAATAATGGCACAACTGTTATAGTGATAACACAGTCATGTCCTGATTGAATTTAAGGCTCCACAGGAGAAAGTTCATGTTTGGTACTGTAAATTTGATCAAGAATCTATGACTGGAGGATCACCATCCTGACAAGAGAACATATTATTATTGTTGTTTTGTCAATTGCCTCTGAAATACTTGTCTTTATCCCATCAATTACTGCATCTCTCCATCTTCATTGGAGAAGACTAGTTTTTCAGTGGATGGAGGTTCATACAGAAAAGGTCCAAGTGAAGAGAATAAGTTATTGTGGAGTATACAGTCATAAATAGAACATCATTTCACACATAGAGCTCCTCTTCCACCAAGGCTCAGGGATCATCATGGAAGAGTAAGTGGAAAGATTGTAATGCTCAGAGTTTGAAGACAACTGTTCTTAACTGATGTCTTCTGTACGTAACATGGCGGGTGCAGGCATGTACTGATTTCAGCTGTGACAGCTCGCATCACAGAAAGGGGAACTGATCATGAGGGCCCACATCTCTCCAAGGAGTCTTAATAATTAGTAATGGATTGGGGGGAAGTGGATCAGAAAATAACATCATGGCCATTGCATGAACTTCTACTTAAACTCGGTGGATCATACAGACAAAAAGAGACATGAAAATGAGAAGGCGACTTGCTAAGATAAGCTTCCGTGGGAGGAAGAGAGAAAAGACAGGCTAATAAGAGGTGAGATGGCATTTATTATATACATGAATGAAGCTGTCATAGAGTTTTATAAATGTATTATTTTGAAATAGTAACAGTTAAACCACCAGAAGTGTTCTGGCCTTAGACTTTGTGAGATTGAGTTTATCTTTCTTTAATGTACTTCAGAATTCCCTGAGATCCAGCTGCATTTCTTGGGTTCTTCCTAAATCCCTCTTAACATTTATAATTTCTTCACCCTTTTGTTTTCTTTTGGAATTTCCTCCATCTTGACTGTCCTCTAATGCCCATTTGAGACTTACATAAGAATGATCTCCTCTCAGAAGAACCCAGTGGTATTATGCTGTACCTTGGCAGTTGAGTGTTCCCAAAGGCCTTTGTGTTAAAAGTTTGTCCCCAAATGGTGCTTTTGAGAGATTGTGGGACATTAGGAGGTGGGGCCTATTGTGACAGGGGACATTCCTAGAAGGGAACTGTGGACTGTGTTCTCCTTTGTCTTTTTTCTTAGATTATGAGATATGATAATATCTCTTGGATTCACTCCGATACATGTTCCTGTCATGATGTGCTGTCTCTATAGAACAACAGGGAACACTGGAACATGAACTGGAGCTTCCAATCATGTTCCAAAACAAGTTATTTCCCTTTATAAGTTCAAATATTTTGTTATAGGAACAGGAAGCTGACTAGCATCTCCTGTTTGTCCATGTTTACTCTACACGCACTGACACTGATGCTAATTACCCATGACACTCACCTGTTTCTTAGTGACATAAAATTTCCCTTCATAAGTCTCACTTTCATAGGTGACCTAGGTCAAACCACAGTGTCTCAGAGACACTTATAGCCACTTCTTCACTGTTGTGCTTGCTGTTTCAAGTTCTTGAAAATCCCTAAATTTTATCTTTACCTGTAGCTGATGGGATTGCAAACTGGGTATAACCACTCTGGAAATCAATCTGGAGGTTCCTCAGAAAATTGGAAACAGATCTACCTGAAGACCAAAGCTATACCATTCCTGGGCATATACCCAAAATATGCCCCACTATGCCACTGGGAACATGCTCCACTATGTTCATAGCAGCCTTATTTGTGATACCCAGAAGCTGGAAACAACCAAGATGTCCCACAATGGAAGAATGGATACCCATGTAATTTTGAATACAGTCTTCCTCTTGGAAGTTCCTACTGGTCCTTCTAATCTTTTCCTTCCCTCAGCTACTAGGTAACTGAGGTCACAACAACTATAATAAAAATTTAAATGTCATTTTAAATATTAGGACATTGTTAGAAAACTTTCTTTGCAGTTGTTTACATGTGTTCAAGCTAGCAGTGAAGTCAGGTTTCAAGTCCTCCCAGTCAGTAGGGTACTTTGTATTACTCTTTGTATAGTCTTCTGTAATGATGCATGCTCCTACCTAAATAGAAAAGAATCCTGTGTGGTAATGAAGGCATTAATTTAGACTCTCTCTCTCTGGCCAAGAGTAAGAGGTGGAGGAGCATGTGTAGCATCGCTGGAAGCTATAAAAGAGAAAGTAGAGTATAAAGATTTGTTTGTGGCTCAGAGTAGTGATTTACATCAAGACACCAATGAGCCTGTCTGTAAATGAGCTCATTCGCTATTCCTAAAATCAGAGATTTGCTTAGGGCTATTTAAAAACACTAAGATTGTAACCTATTACTTCATACAAGCAAGATAAACCAGGTCCTGGCCAAATGACAGTAACCCAGCTTTCTAGCTCTGTTTCATAACAGCACCAAAGTCAACTACGCCAAGCCAGGCTTCTTCCAATTACTTTCCCAAGCCCGTCTAATGTATGCCATGCTGTTGTGTGTGTTAAAGACCAGTGATGATAATGTAAGGCAGCCATTTAGAAACAAATATCTGGTATTTGCTTTAGTGTGCATGGTCCCCAAATTTCTGTCTAAGAGCAATGCTGACTGGCTTGTGTTCAGCTAGCTTTTAGTATTAAGCATTAAGGAGTTCTTTTCTTTTTGTCTTTTCTTTTTATTTTTTTTTCAGTGTGTCTTGAGCCTAGGTCTTGCAACAATGGCTTGTGCTGTAACTCACTAATTGCAATTCCCTTACATCTGCCTTCCAATGATTGAGATTACTGACATGTAATATTGTGTGTTATATTGTTCTACAGTCTCTCTCCTGTTCTTTCTTTTCAGTAGTCACAGAGCACCATGTGTGTGCCTTTCCCCATCATGTTTGGCAGGAGTTCAATAAACTGAGCCGTGGAGACAAAATTGGGAGGAAAATGAAGATATGAACTGAAAACAGAGAGGCTAGAGATTCCTTAAATACAAAGCATTAGGTGTTTGGGGAACTGTGGGAACAATGCTGGGTCAACCCAGGACCCCATCTGTGCCACTGATAATATAGAGAGCAGACGGGATTCAAGTGCAGAAGCAGGTCAGCCAGGAGTAAGTATACAGAGTTAATCTTCTCAGGGAGGTAGAGTGGGGTCTTGCTTGCCTGGTGACAGGGAGGGCAGCCTAGATTTTACACCCAAATGTGATGGTGAAAAGGCAATCATATGCTATTCTGTGACTACCGAGAGGGAAGGAGACGAGGAAGACTGGAGCAATAGCATATATGGGAGAATGTGCTAGGCATGAAAGTGCATGCCTATGGAAGACAGAAGGGCTGGGGGGCTCTTCAACCAGTGAATTCAGGCAAACCAGGGCTACATAGCAATACACATGCTCAAAACACATGATGTGTTTCAACCTTCTTCTTGAGAAATGGTTCCTTACTGCTTTGATTTTAGTCATTTGCTAACAATGTCACTGGTCCAAGATTCTGCAATGCTCTGAGTCTGTTAGAGTAGCATGTTTCTCACTTTGCACTTATCATTTTCTCAGGAGTTCAAGAGTATCCACCAATTACAATCTTCTCACTTTCTCCTCTACAACACTTCCTTCCTCTTTCCTAATAGGCTCTCAGAACTGGAATAATATATTATTATTATTATATATAATAATATATGGTTCACCTTGACCAATTAAAATCCAGATGTCAGGAAGGAGGAAATGGCCATAAGTCACTTGTGACAATTGACCAGGTGAACATTTTAAAGTAACATCTTCAATTTACTCTCCTTCCAGGAGCTTCTTACTCACTCTGGACAGAACATATGCAACCAAAAATAGCTACCAATCAGCCCAATACAAAATTGTAAACTTAAAAGCATTATAACATTTTGGGGTTTTTTTTTTGTTCTTTTGTTTTTGTTTCTGTGTTTTGCAAATTTTGGTAATCAGTTGTATGGTTCTCAGATGTGAACTTTGTAGATGATAGTATCATATCATAATGTCGAAAGTAGAATGAAACCCATTGAACATATTGTGGTATATACAGTCAGTCATGGGCTTATTCCAGAACTTAAAGATAAGCCATTGATTTTAGGATACAAAACCCTTAAGGTGGCAGTTCTCAACCTAGTGGTTGTGATCCATTTGGGGGGTGCATATCAGATATCCACATTATGATTAGTAAAAGTTGCGAAATTACAGTTGTGAGGTAGCAATAAAAATTATTTTGTGGGAGGGTTCATAACAACATGAGGAACTATATTAAAGGTTCATAACATTAGAGACCATGAGAAGCACTGCCTTAAATGTCTTGGTGGGATCAGGCTCCTATTTGCCTCTGTGGAGTTTACTCTGATTTATTTTAAATATTTGAAGAGCCTTTGCTTTCTTTGAACATTTGTAGTGGTTATTGTTGCCTCTGTGGGATGTGATATGCAAACCCTTTCACCGCTCTTTTTCCCTAAGTAATGGCAACTTATCCTGTGGCTTTATTTATTTATTTTAGGCCTCATCTGTTATAGGAACTTCCCCCACAAGCCAACTAGGAAAGACGGGAATCAGAACCTTTGCAAATTTCTCTTACTCACCTCCTCTTTCTCAAGCATGGTTCTGTATGACTACTGCCCTTGTATCAGCACAATTCCCTCACTAGATTGTTCTAGGAAGGCAGGCCAGTACCTTACCCGTATGGTTATTGTAACTCTCAACATACTCTAGGCCACTGTATTGGTTGCTGTTGCAGGAACTTAAACAGTGAATCCATCCCGCAAACTTGCTTTCCCGCTGGGCCACGCTTTTGAACCGGTACTGTTCAGCTTCAGTACTAAGCTCTGGTGGGTTTTTGTCATTTCCTCCCAGCAAGCTACATCTAGCTCACATGCAACTCTTTACACACTCCCACAATCATTCATCTAAATAGCACCTATTACCCGGTAAGTAAAACATGACTCTTAAGGCCTTAATATCCAATCAGATTTACATAATAATAAAATCACAATTTACAAGATGCCAATACAATAATTTTAGAACCAAATAATAAAGACAATATTCTAACCCAAGTAATCTATTTTGTAAGAACCTGCTTGGTTGTATAACCTCATGAGGTCTGGTTCGTCCTCATCGTCTGTTTCCATGGTGACGTCTCCCCTGCTCCTGCCCCTTTTTCTCCTCCTCTCCTGACCTTTCTCCTCCTCCAACTCTAGCTCCACCTCTCTATTCCTGTCCAGTCACAGGCCTGTCACTGCTCTAATGTGATTGGACAGAGAAAATGCTACAGCAGGTTGGAATAAAGATGTCTCCCTAAGACTCCCATATTTGAACACTTGGTCCCTAGTTGGTGGTGCTGTTTGCGAAAGCTTTGGAAGTGTAGAATTGCTAGAGGAAGGATGTCACTGTGGGATGGGGGTGGCTTTGAGGTCTTAGGGTCTCTTGTTAGTGTAAGTTTGCTCTCTGTGTCATACTTGAGGTTTATTTTGCAAGCCTTCAGCCTCTTGTTTCTGCTGTCATGCCTGGTGCCTGCTGCCTTGCCGCTGATTCATGGTGATGATGGGCTCTTGTCCTTCAAAAACTATAAGCCCAACTAAGTCATTTTATTGTATAAGTTGCTTTGTTATTTTATTACAGCAACAGAAAAGACACTGACACACTCAGGGAGACTTAATTTCTTTTTAAAAATGATTTATTTATTTTATGTATATGAGTACACCATTGCTCTCTTCGGACACACCAGAAGAGGGCATCAGATCCCATTACAGATGGTTGTGAGCCACCATGTGATTGCTGGAATTAAACTCAGGACCTCTGGAAGAGCAGTCAGTGCTCTTAACTGCTGAGCCATTTCTCCAGCCCAAGACTTAATTTGATATAAATGAATGAATGAATACCTGTATTGATCTATACTTATCACTTATATCTAAATATGCCCCATAAATGTATATATATATAGATAGGTACATAGACAGACAGACAGACAGGTAGATAGTGTGTGTATGTGTGTGTAGGCACACATGGACATATACAAAACAGATGTGGTGACATAGTAGATGCCCAGAACCTTTAACTTAGACTAAGTTTCTGGAAGACACATAATGCACATCCAATTATATGATTTTCTTGATATAAATTCCCCTTATTGTGTGGAATATCTTCTTGTTTTTTTCTGAATTCCTCCTTTAGAATTACTTTCTCTAGTCTCCTCCTGTGTCATGCCTCCCCTCAACAGACCAATGCATGATTTGGGGCTACAGGTCATCCATTCACACATCATCTCAGACACATCTTGCTTTCATACCACCTTTGATTTGAAATAAACTGAACTGAAATACGTGTTTTCGAATGACCCCCTCTATTCTTTGTTGTTTGCACCATCGGTGTCTTACGTTTGCTAGCCTGCTGTAGCTTGAAGCTCATCAGGAGGTCTAAATGGATCACTTCTTCATAACCAGGGAAGCGTGGGTTCTGGATGACCGTGCTCTTGGCTTACCTCATGTGTGTACTTTTGTGAATCTGTGAAAGAAGATTTTTCCAACACGAGTTGATATACACAAAAAGTAGAAGTGGTGAAAGCAGTGTCGTTATAAAATATTTATTTAGGGATGATGTTCACTGCTTTCTTCCTGTCATCCTGTCCCTCAGCACGGAAACCCTGCAAAGTCCTGGTCTTACTCCTCATCTCTCAGAGGCCGGATGATGCCTTTTAAAAATGTAAGGAGAATTCAGTGCTCTGTGCAAGCATACAGATCTGCTAGCCCAGCCAACACAACAATGACGTGTTGTGGCCAAAGGACTCCCACACTTTCTCTCCATGAGTAATTGAGCTCACTCCACTGTCAGGCAGCTAGCAACAATGCCCCCCTCTCCCCTTAGTATGCTTATATTTCCAGAGTCTTTCCCAGCACTTCCCAGGCTTAAGGGTACATTCTTTCCCTCCCGGCTTGATAAACTGGAAAGGACAGCAAGATGACTTGATTTCTCTTACCAGATAAAAGCCCTTTTCTCATAGAAGTTATCCTGGATCTTGCTGCCTCTCTGACTCTGGTTCCAGAGGGACCAGTGTTGCCTGTTCTATCCCGAATGCCTGTGATCCGATGGTAAGAAGAGTGAGATACTTGCACTCTTGTTGGGGTTGTTAGCGTGCAAGTGAAAGCCATTGTCGAAGCTACTTGACGTCAGATGAGATACGTTCCCTTCCAGAATTTCTGCTGCAAGTGAAAATATTTATGAGTTCCTAGGCTGTTTCTCAACCTGTCATGCCCTCTACTTAATCATAAATAATTTATAATGCTTTTGTGGAGGGGGGCGGTGGTTCAAAACAGGGTTTCACTGTGTAGCTCTGGCTCTCCTGGAGCTTTGTGGATCAGGCTGGCCTTGGACTCGGAGATTCCCCTTCCTCAATCTCCTGCGCTGGGATTAAAAGTATGAACCACCACTCCCAGGTAATACTCCTTGTATAACTCTGAAATAAAAAGAGACAGCTACTACAATCTACCTACACATCATTAAAAAAAAATCAATATAATGCATTAAAAAAACTTTAACGGAAATAGAAGGAAATGATTTCTAGCAGGTTACCAATGAGTTTCCTGATGTAAGTGCAGAGGATAGTAGAGGGGACTGCATCTGTTAGCTAAATCAACATCAACCTCTCACAATGACAAGGGTGTATTGCAGATGGGTTTAGCTTGGAGAATTCCAGGATTGAAAATAGCCTCAGAGGTGCTATGATCAGGATTCTATTTATATTAAAAATGTGATCAAGTTCAAATAAAATAAAGAGAAGTCTTGAATGGGAAGGCTTGGCAGTAGTGTGTTGCTGTCTAAAATGGAAGCCTCTTCAGGGCTCAAGTAATATGAACAACTTTTTAATGGATACAAATCAGCTCTGGAACATTGACAAGTTAGACAGGCTGCAAAACAGGTTGTTATTGCTGGCAGTTTGGCTTATTCTGTCTGCATCTTTCTGGCAAGTCTGGAACCTCTGCACTCCAGGAGCCAGGATAGATATGAAATCAAACTCAGTAGTTTTGTTATCTTGATAACAACAATCCTCTGATTACTTAAATGTTGGAAAAGGGATGACAAAGTACTCATTGAGGGTCACGTCGCCTGTCATCAGGGAATGTGGATGGAGTAGGAGAAGATGTGGTAGGTGTGATGGGAGTTTAGTTTGACATTTATTGGGACCCAAGATGCTGCAGTGTTGCTGAAGGAACGTAATGTGCTTTTGAACTCCATCTCAGAAACTGGATGTGAGTTAGGCAGCCTGCAGATGCTAAGGAGCCTCCTGAAGGCCATTCAGCAAGGAAGTAATGAAAGGAGCTAGGTTCCATAGCAGGAACATTCTTGGCTCTGTGACTGAACAGAAAATGAAGAGATGGTCATTACCACACACACAGCCAAGAGGCCCCTGCATGGAAATTTCAAGGGGGTTCCCAACTGAGCCAGGCCAGATGCATGAAAGCCCAGTTTGGGCAGAGAATGTCAATCAAGCTATTCACAGGCTCCAGCTGAGGGAGGTCCTGTCCACCGCTGTGCGGCAGAATTGGAATCTTGGCCCGAGACCCAGTCTGGAACAATGCCACTCTCTGTGGGATTTTTCATTCTTTCTCTATCTTTTTTTTTCTTCTTAAAAAAACCTTCATTGTTTTCTCTTTTATAATAGAAATAATAGATGTTCGTTGTAAACTGTTCCTACAGTGTAAAGATGCAAAAAGCAAGAAAAGACAATTCTATAATCCCATCGCTCAAAATTAATCACTGCTTACATCCTTATGCTTTGATTTTTTCCTTGTGTGTATAAAAACATTAATTTTAAAAGACATCATATTACAATGACTGTTTTTAGCTTGTTGCATTTATCGTGCAATGAGTGTATTTTGATTTTTAATCACTACCGATCTTCAACAACCTGGATCCTTTCTTCTTTTCAGTGGTTACAGAATACTGGTCTGTGTCTACTTTTTTATTAGGTCCACGAGGAAATTGTCAAGGGGCAAACAGATCTCAGAAATAATCATTTTTCACATTTTTTTGCCCTCATAAACAATATACTACAATAGGTGCCATTGGATATGCATATTTGTGCAAGAGTAAAACTACCTTCATGATTAAGTTGCCAAATAGCCACAAAAGACTCCACCAAATGACATTTTCCTAATAGTGCTTGAAAATGTCATTGTTTTTACCCCTGAGTAATCAATTTAGTAACAATTTGTTTACTGTTTGCTCTGGGAAAAAAGAATATGCACTGATCGTTTGAAAATATAGTAAAGCATGTAAAAAATTATCCTTTGAACTCATAGCTCTCAAGCATAACTACTGAAACAAAACTACTACTGTTTGAATGTGAACCTAGAGCCCAGTGGATGGTGCTCTACTAAACATGTCCACTGGAGACCTGAGGGCAACTCTTCAGATAAAAGGTCTTCAGAATAATTAGCAATGTCAAGGGAGAGAATCCTTGATTCCCCTGGTACAGAAGACAGGGTGTTAGAAACAGAAGCGAGACTGGAGTGACTCAACCACAAGCCAGGGAATGCCAAAGATTGCCAGGGAATGCCAAGGATTACCAAAGAATTTCAAGGATTTCCAGCACATGCCAGGGATCACCCGTAGCCATGCAGAACCACTGTAAACACAAGTGTACGATTTTCTTTAGTGGATGTGTTTTCAGTTCTTCTGGGTGTATTCCTACCAGACTAACTGCAAGATCACATGATGATCCTGCTTAGCATTTAGCAGTAGCCTCGTCACTTTATAATCCCATGAGCAAATTACACAGATTTATCACTTACTCTTGTTTTCCATTTTTAAAATTATTATAGTTGTTGCAGTAGGGATTTTATTCCCAAGCTAAGCAGAGAGGCACCAAATGAGTTTTCCCTCAGTGCTTTTAGGAAGAATCTCCCCTCTGACATCTTTACTTCCAACTTCTTGCCTCAGGATCTGTGAGGGGATAAATGTCTGGTGTTCTTTTGTGATCTTTATGAGAGTCAGCATGCTAGGCAACTGACATCTCTGCAAGCCTCTGTCTCTTCATATGCACATGGACACTGCACGTAGTTAACAGGATCAATGTGCACCTGCCTGTGAGGATTAATTGTAAACTTTTTTTTTTTTTTTAATTCTCCTGCTGTAATTGTAGTCTCCATTGCTTACCGCCTCTATCTGCTAACCAGGGCATACTCCTGGAAGCTTCCTGTTTCTGTACAATCTAATCTAGGGCTAGACTGCTTTCAGCCTCTGAGACTTGGTGAGCTCATCCCTTCCTAGTTCTTTCTGATCTCTGGCTGGCTGATTGAACTCAGCTGTTTTTGCTCAAAACTCCACTCCAAGCTGACTGGTCCAATCTGGCTTCTCTCCCTGCCTATTCTGAATTGCTCCTCTTGGCCTCATACTGTCTTTGGCAATATGTTCTAATCTTTGGACTCTTTCACTCTCTGGTTTGTTCTGTCTTCACCTCTGTCTAGCTTGTTCTTTCTCTCCATCCTTCTCTGTACAACGGTCTCGGGAAAACTGTCTCCTCCCTCTCTCTTTCTCTGTGCTGCTCTCTTTTGTAGCCTCCCTTTCTTTTCTCTTCTCATGAGAGTTGGGAAATTATGTCAAATCTTTGATTCGTCACTTTGTCTGCCACTCAATTAAACATCGATTTCAAACACAGGTGTTTCCTTCCACAAACTAACTTTAAATTTATTGTTTGGGGTAAATGGTATATACTAAGGGTGCGTCGGTGTTCCAGCTAAAGGGATTAAAGGTATGTGCTAAGGGCTAAGGGCTGAGCCACACCATCCCTAGAGACTGTGTTTTTCAGCAAATGACACAATCTTGGGGTTCATAGTATGATAAAATATCCCCCAACAGATGATTTCTTATGTACTGTGTGAAAGTATCACCTGTGGATAAACAAAACCTATGGCCTATAGGAAAGGGTAGAATAGAAGGTGGGACATCTGGCAGAGAGAGAGAGAGAAGCTCTGGGAAAGGATCAGGAAGACATTGACTAGTATAAATGGATTCATTGAGTTATGAGCTAGTTGGAGAAAAAGTGTAGCGTAAGGCCTAGGCATTAACTCACAATTATATAAGCCTCCATGTTATTATTTGGGAATTGGGGCAGACATAGACAAAAAAAATGATTATACCTGCTATTTTACATATTGCTTTTATTTGTTTAATATTATATGCAATATATCTATATTAGTTAAAAGAGAACAACACAATCTATTTTAAATATTTACATGAAGGTTTTTTTATTGTTTTTAAATTTTAGTTAATTTACTTAATATCCTAACTGTAGTTTCCTATGCCTCCTCTCTTCCCAGTCGCACATACCTTCCTCCCCTACCCTATCCACTCCTCTCTTTCTCTTCAGAAACAGGGAGGCCTCCCATGGATATCAACCAGCCTTGGCATAACAAATTTCAATAAGACTATGCACATCTCCTATTGAGGCTAGCCTAGGCAGCCCAGTAGGTAAAGGGTCCCAAAGGCAGGCAACAGAGTCAGAGACAGCCCCTGCTCCCACTGTCAGGAGCCCCACATGAAGACCAAGCAACACAACTGTTACCTGTGTGCAGAGGGCCTACCTAGATCAGTCCCCTCCATACTCCCTGACAGGCAGTTTAGTTTCTCTGAGCCTCCATAGGCCCAGTTTTCTTGTGGCATTCTTGACCTCTTGGGCTCCTATAATCCTTAACCCTGTTCTTCCTCAGGATTTCCCAAGACCTCCCTGATGTTTGGCTCTGGTCTCTTCACCTGTTTCCAGTAGTTGCTGGGTGAAGCCTCTCGGATGACAGTTGTGTGAGACTCCTGTCTGCAAGTATTAACAGAATACTAATAACAGTATCAGGGTGGATTCTCTCTCTATCTCTCATGGTATGGATCACAAGCTGGGCCAATCATTGGCTGGCTGTTCCCTCAATTTTTGCTCCATCTTTATCCCTGTACATCTTGTATGCAGGAAAATTGTAGGTCAAGGGTTTTAAGGCTAGGTTGGTGTTCCAATCCCTTCATTTGAAGTCTTGCCTGGTTAGAGAAGATGGCTCTTCAGGTTCCATATGCACCATTGCTAGGAGTCTTAGCCTGGGTCACCTTCATAGATCCTGGGACTTTCCATTGCACTAGATTTCTAGCTTGTCCCAGAGATGCCTCCCCCATTCCATTTGTCTCTTGGAGTACTCCTTCCCTCTGTTCTCCCCTGACCTGATCCCTCCTGTTCCTATCTGTCTCTCTACTTATTCCCTCCATGTTCCTAGACAACTCTACTTAGTAGTTATTCCCTATTTTTCATTCCCTCCAGTCTAATATCTAACCTTATGGATTCACCTACTTAACATTTGGTATGCATAATGTCATTTAATATGTGGCCTCTGGTACCTGGCCTTTTAAGTTTTAGTTCAGTATTCTCAATATCCATTCTAATATCCAATGTTTTAGAAACATTCCATTCCCTTTTGTTACTTAATCATATTCTATTATACCAGGATGATCCAATTATTATCTATTTATCTTTTGGGTATTTTTACCACTTACATTTTTGGCTACATGAATAGTGCTGCTATGAACTCACATGTACAATTTCATGTGAGTGAAATCCAGGCTTTCATAAACCTAATAGGGGGATTACAAGGTCACATGACAATTCTGCTGAGCTTCTGGAGGAAATTCAAAGCATCTCCATAGCAGCTGCATCATTTTATATTTCTAGCAATTTGCAGTTTTTCTCTTTTTCCATTTGCTCTCTTACTGCAAGTGTCCTGGAGGGTATTGGAGAGTATCATATTGCCATTTTGATTTGCATTTCCTTAATAACTAATGATTTTGACCACAAAAAACACTTTAAGTCCTTCAGAGTATTCCATTGTGTATATGCACCATGATTTTTCCAGCATTTACTTGAATAGTTCCCTGTGAACAGATATATAGTTACCAAATTCTTTTTGCCATCAGAAGTAATTTCCAGGGCATCTGTCTTCTGTTATAAGCAAGGAAGTCTTCTTAGTGTAGAGTCAGGATTAAGATCATTGGCAAGTGCTCACACCCACTTTCTCGTTATGTATCATCACAGAGTGTAAAGAAAACTCTTTTGTGCACTGTATGGCTGCAACACCTGTCAATTAAAGCTGGTTGGCCTGTAGCTAAGGGAGGAAATAGGAGGTGTGACATTTGGTAGGCAGAGAGGATTCTGGGAGAGAGTCAGGCACAGGAAGACTCATGCTGAAACATGGAGAAGTGTGTAAGAGCTGAGCAGCAGTAACCAGTCATGTGGCAGAACTTAGATTAAAATAAATGAGATTTTAAGTTAGAATATAATCAGGGAACCAACCAAACCTTATGGCTAAGATATTTGTAAATATATTTTGAGTCTCAGAATCATTATTCTGGGAGGTTGAAGTTGGGAGGAAAAAACTTGGCATTAACAACACAGTCTTCCTAAAAAAAAAAGTGGGTTTATTTTCTGGTGTTTATCTTTCCATAGTGATGAACAACACACCAATTAAGCAACTATTCTAGGTTGCAAGAAATGCCATATTTTGGTCTTTACTTTGATCCATTTATTTGTTTTGAGATGAAGTTTTGCAAGGCAATCCATGCTGGTCCTAAAACACAAGATCTTCTGGACTTTGCTGGTCAACCAACTCTTGCTCTTAAAATTTATTTCAATGAGATATGTTGGTGCACATTGTTCCTGTTGTGGAGGAGACTAAGTTATAATTCTACACCATGATGTAAAGATGTGTTCAGAAGTTCACGCATTGGAATCATAATCCTGAAATTCATATGCTGTTGTTTGAAGATAAGGTTGTCCCTGGAGATGTGCTCTTAGAGGCAAAGTTAACACTAACTCTCCCCCTCTCTTTTTATCATTTCTTTTCTCTCTCCTTCTCTCTCTCCCCTTCCCCTCCTTTCTTTCCTCTCCTTACCTCTCTCCCTTCCTCTTTCCTCTCCCCTCCTTTCTTCTCTCCCCTCCTTGCCCATCTCCCTCGGCCCCCTGCCTCCCCCCCTCTCTCGTTTTCTCCCCCCTCTCTCTCACCTGCCTGTTTGTCATGAGTACAGGCTTCATACACCACAAGTCCATTCCATCATATGCTGTACTAGCACCGGCTCAAAGCAACAAAGCCAAGTAACATAGATGAAGAACTCAGAAGCCATGAGCTAAGGTAAATTTCACTATTCTAGGTGCTTTCTCACACAGTGCTGGAAGGCAGACCCATGCAAAGAACTAACTGACAGTCAGATCTTGCAGAGAACCTGAGTTCAGTTCCTCAAATCCACATGATAGCTCACAACCATCCATAACTCTAGTTCCAGGGGACTTGACACTTTCTTCTGAACTCCATGGGCACTAGGCACACACAAGCAACACACACATACACGTAAAATAAGAAAAAATAGATCTTTCTAAAATATTTTGACGGAATCATGGCAGCAGAGCAATACAGTATCAGGTGATGGCCATGGAAATCACTTCTAAGGTCTTCAGTTAGTGGAAAGGAATTTTTCTCACCCTTAGTTTTTCCATTTGAATAAACGATGGCAATTTGATTTTACTTTTCCATGGAGTATTTTGTTTGTGTGACCTTAGATGTGGTAGTTCTTGGATTCTGAATATATTTCCACAGTCCTTATGAAAGGGGGTGGTTAAGAACTGGTGGATTCTAGGCTTTTAACTTTTTTTTAAATGTTTTGTGTATATATGTGAGTGAATATTATGTGTGTGTAGGTGCCTTTGGAGGCTCTGAGAGGCATTAGATACCTCAACGCTCCAGTGATAGGCAGCCGTGAGCTATGTATGTGGGCGCGAGAAACTGAACTCGGGTTCTCTGAAGGAGCAACAGGGGGTCTTCACCACGAAGCCATCCCTCCATCCCAGTTTTTAAATTCTGACTGAACAACAGACACATAGAGGCCAACACCATTTTAACTCTGCCACTTTCCGGGCCCCACCATGGGAGTAGTGATGCTGTCTCTTCGTAGCAAAGGCAACTGCAGCTTGGCGAGGGTAGGTGATTCTTCTGCTGTCCTTCAGAGTCACCTTCTTCACTGAGTCAGGGTCATTGGTTTCTTACATCCTGTATGTGACCCTGCTTAGGCCACATAAGCTGCTGTTTACAGGGATGGGGGTGTGGGGAGCCTGAGGTTTGGTAGAAAATCTTAGCATGCTGAAGACCACATACACTGTTGCAACGCTTCTGTAACACTGCCAACTCTTACCTTGCTCTCATGTTTTAAACAGGGTCGCACATGGCTCAGGCTGTCCTGGGATTTACTATGTAGCCAAGGTTAACCTTGAATTCCTGATTCTCTTGCCTCTGCTTCCAGAGTGCTAGGAATACAGGTGTGCACCTCCAGGCCCAGTTTTATTTTGTTGAAGCCAGGGCTTTGTGCACCTTAGGTGAACACTCCCTTAACTGAACTATGTTCCCAGCCCCACTATTATCTTTAAAGGAATACAGTAGAGCATTGGAGTTGTGAAGACTTGGCTGGATACATGATGGTGTAGTCATTCTGTCTGGATCTGAAGCAAGGCTCATCTTCGTGTTGCTTTGAAAGAGAATTCCTCCTTTTATCCACAGATAAGTGCAGTCCTCAGACCCGCATCAGGGAAACTTCTCTTTGCAGCAGGGACCATTACAAAATGCCGCAAGCAATCGAAAATGCACAATTGTGGAGCCCAGTCCTAGCTGATACATCTATAATGCAATTCCTGTGCCTAAGGCTCAGGGAACACGGCAGAAGAGGGGGTAGAAAGATCTAAAACCCCGAGGAGAGAGAGAGTATGCTGTGAGATTTGGTTTCCTTGTAGTGTCAGAAGCTAAACCCATGAAGTCTCACCAATGGCATTGCCTAAACATGAACTGAACAAAGACATAACAATACACATGCTAAAATGGATGTGAAAGGTAACTAAGGGGATCCCAGGATGCCTCAACTCCAAAGGAAGAGCTACAGGTAACTAAGGAATACAGAGAGTGAGAGAAATAGCCTTCCCCAGGGAAGAGCATACCAATTGTCTATCCAGTACCCTGAAAACATAATACAGGTAATGCTGTACAAAGTAAGCAGGTAGTTCCTATATGAGAGAGAGAGAGAGAGAGAGAGAGAGAGAGAGAGAGAGA
>NW_022196902.1:6256142-6266214 GCF_008632895.1 Mastomys coucha
GGAAACAATTCGTTAAAAAAGAGGTCGGGAATTTGAAAGAGAGAAGGGAAGTATATATGGGGTAATTTGTAAGAAGGAAAGGGAAGGGAGAAATGATGTAAATATGTTATAATCTCAAAGAATAAAGAGAAAATACTTATCACTCCCTTGAGAATTCCCATGTTTTGTTTTTGCTTGTTGGATTTTCCTTTTGTAGTACAGGGGATTTACCCAGGGCCACCAATTTCTAAGCAAGTGTTATGCCACTAAACATGCCCCCAGATGTTTTTATATTGTTTTTGAGATAATACTTCAGTAAGTTGCTCAGGTTAAGCCTGAACTCACACTGTAGCCCAGGCAGGCCTTGAACTCAAACTCCGCCTGCCCTCAGCCTCCCAAGCAGATGGGAATACAAGTTGAGCCACCAAGCCTTGCTTAGCAATCTGTTTTGTTCTGAAGATTATAGTAAAATTAAATGAGGCAAACAGGGCTCAGGGTCAGGCCCAAAACCTGACAGTGACCCCTAATCTTTTCTTTTTCCAGACAGGGTTTCTCTGTATAGCTGTGGCTCTGTAGACCAGGCTGGCCTTGAACTCAGAAATCTGCCTGCCTCTGCCTCCCAAGTGCTGGTATTAAAGGCATGAGCCACCACCACCCAGCTACCCCTACTCTTTCTATGCCTCTGTTTCTGCTGTGCTTCCCAGGGTATGCTGAATTTTTGTAGAGTCAGGAGGTTTAGAAACCACACAGAGAAACATTCCTTGGAAAGGGGAACTCTTCAATGGTCTAAGATTACAGGTCCTTGAAACAGAATGGTATGCAGTTGAGTTTTCCATTCACAGTTCCAGGAAAAAAATGGGATTTTTTTCCCATTAAGGATACTGTTATTTAGTTATTTTGAAGTATACAGTACATACATGTATTTTTTCCAAAACCACTAGATTTCATAAGTAGCACACATTTGAGTATCATGAGCCTTCTTTATTGATTTTAGAACAGTCGTGGGCTCGAGTGTAGAAAAATTGTGTTTAAATACAGAACAGAAGAAGTTGAGACCTTCATCCTTTCATCTGTAAAGCACTTAAATCTACTATTTGTTTCTTGAGAATGCTGTAGCCACTTATATTAATAATATTAAAATTTACAAAACCACTGCCAGTAAATTCTTGGAAGGCTCAATGTCCTAGATATAGAGCATTAATTTTCTACCCTAAAAATCCAAAAAACAAATAAACAAACAAAATACAACTTTTATGTCTTACTTGAAAAGAAAAATGCTTTAAAACTTAAGAACCCTAATTTTAAATAAAATGTAACTAAACCACTGCATATTGTCATTTTTCTCCTCCCTTTTCTGTCAACTAAGTGGAAAGCAAGCTGTGCTGGGGAGTTTTTGTCAACTTGTCACAAACTAGAATCAGCTGGGGAAAGGGATCTTTAATTGAAGAATTGCTTCTAACAGAGTATCCTGTGGGCATAGCTGTGTTGTTGTTGTTGTTACTGATTGATGTGGGAGGGATGACCCCACTTTGAGCAGTGTTACCCCTGGGCAGGTGGTCCCTGGTGCTATAAGAAAGCAAGCCAGTCAGCAGCTTTCCTGTCTTGGCTTCCCTCAGTGATGCCTGTGACATGAACGCAGAAGCCAAGTAAACCCTCCCCTGCCCGGTTGGCTCCCATCCGTCTTTAGTACTGCAACAGACAAGCAAAGTAGACTAGGCGACATCTGTAGAGGAAGCTGCTGAAGTGCTCTAAGCCTAGGTTAACCTACTTAGTTTGTTTTCCTTTAAAAATAAGGAAAATAATAAAAGCCAAATTAAAAAAAAAATAGAACTCCCACAAATGAGAGACAGTGAACCTAGAATGATTTTTAAAAAATAAAAATAAAAATAAAGAGCCATTAGGAAGTACTACCCTTAGAAGCTCAGGAACTTATAATGGGAGGGGCCTGTTCCCACCTCCAGATAGTGTCACTAAGATACAGTCATTCTGTCTGCATGGCTCTGCTTTCTTTGATAGGTCCCCAATCTCTGCAAGACTCTCCAAGCGCCCAGGCAGCCTCTAGTAACTCCTTGCATACATCTAACTTAGTGAAAAAGCATCAAAAAGGAAGATCTATTTCACAGCCATGATCATCACTGCAGGATAATTCATTGGCTATAACCCCAGCAAGCATGACTTGAGTTTTGTGTTTATCTTTGAATCCCAGCAGATACAGGATTTTTATTGGCCAGGTCTAGGCCCTAGGCCAACTTTCTAAGTTGGAATTACCTGGAACGCGATCAAAGGAATAGAAGGATCAGAAAATGAAAGTATACAAAGAGGAAAGCCAAAGTTAGAACAGAAGAAAGGACATGTGTAGCCAGTATTCCAGGTGAACGCTGTCTACGGGTCATCCTTCCTAATGGAGCTTTTAAGGGCATGCACCAGATCATTAGCTGAATATCAGGTGCCAGTGGGCACAATAATCTGGTTGAAAACTATCACGTACAGAACAGCACAGCACAATGATTTGGACTACCACTTGACCACATTTCCAGGGGTTCCACTGTAACGCTCTGTGTTCTCTTTCCATCTGTTATTTTGTAGAAGTCATCTACATAGGAATAGGATAGTAATCGTCTCGCTCCGTTGAAGACATTGTTAACATCCCAGGCTATTTTGTTGCTTCCAGTTTACTGCTTTGTTTGGTGAGAAAGAAGGTAGTCATATCAGTGATTTCCACTTGGCCTTTTCTCCTATGACACACAAATCCTATGGGTCAGAAAACCAATAAAAGGGTTCTGCCAGCAGCTCTGGCTATCCATATAGCCTGTGCCCTCAGCAGTTGGGATAACATATACAGGTGCATTCTGTTGGTTCTGTGAGGTGGATTTGGATTGAGTTTCTGTTATTGTCTGTCCTCTGATCTCAATCTAAATGAGAAGGTCTGTTGCCATTTTAGACTCTCCTGTGATGGGTTTTTCAAATTTTAAAGTTTCACTAGGAAGTTCTACCTTCTAGATCTGCCTCTGGTACTAGTTAGAGCTTTCCTAAAGGTCCTGAGAGAAGAATTAGCTCACAGTAGTCCCAAGAGCAATGAAGGAATATGGAGAAGAGCAAGGCAGAAGTGCAGATAAAAAGACGGTGAGTCTGTTGATGAATGATAAACAGTTTAGCTTCACTAGGACTTTCTGAACATCTGTCTAGGTCAGACCGTAGCATAATGCCACAGACAAACGACAAAGCCAGCAAGTTGCTTTTTATCTCTAATGTTTCGACAGTTAAGAGTGGTTGTGGCAATGAACCTGGGCCACTCTGATGCATGCAGAATGAACTTGGATCTTCGAGTGCTCTTGAGGTGGAGAAAACCTCGACTGGAGGGCCCAGCCCTGGAGGTGGAAAGCAACAAGTGGGTTCTAAACTACACCCAACAATTTAAAAGATCTACACTGTCCACAAGAGCTTTGAAAAGAATCAAGCTAACAGAGTAGCACTTCTGAATCTCAAGATCACCCCCAAATAAATGCAGGGTGTCATCAAAAGAGACAGATCTCTGAGCAGAGTCTAGAATAAACTATAAAGAAAAAAAGCCATTGAGGCATAGCAGACAGAAGAAGGTCTTCTTAATTTTGAATAATGTTGCTGGGACTTGTATCTCTCTTCTATGTTTTCTACCTTACCTTACAAATAACAGATCACAGAGCTAAATGCAGAAGCTGAGATGTATGTGTTTCAAACTCAAAGAAAATGCTATGGATTAGAGATTTATTAGATGACACTAAAAGCCTAATTCATAGGAAAAAATATCACTACATTAAAATTAATAAAAGCCAAAGTTTTCTGAAAAGACAACCCAAATGCCAAAAGAAAGCTTTTGTAAGTCACACATCCAATGTAGCAGTCTTGTCATCCCAACACTCGCGAGGCAAGCCAACTTCAGCTACATAATGAGTTGGAAACCAGCTTAGATTACATGAGACACTATCCCAATAAACACAAACAAAAATACCTCTCTTTAAACAACAAGAACCTTCTATGCATACTGTGTAAAGAATGTTCAAAACTCAACAAAGAATAATTTTTTTTAACTTGAACACAGATTTCAACAGACCTTGGAGAGAAGTAGATGAACAGAAAAAAAAATGAGAGAAGATGCCTAACTTCAGCAATCCTTAGAAAAACACAAATTAAAGCCTCCATGTGACTTCTGCACAGCTATTCTAATGAACACAAGGGACTTGTGTAGCAAGTGTGAAATGTGAACTCTCATTTGGCCTAGGAAGATGTCTAGAAAGCATATTGCCAGTTTTTTCAAAAGTTAAACATTATAAACTACATGGTCTACCTATTGCTACCTGCATAATTACCCAATGAAAAATAAATTAGGGCTGGAGAGATGGCTCAGCGGTTAAGAGCACTGACTACTCTTCTGAAGGTCCTGAGTTTAAATCCCAGCAACCATATGGTGCTCACAATCATCCATAATGAGATCTGACACCCTCTTCTGGTGGGTCTGAAGACAGCTACAGTGTATTTATATATAATACATAAATAAATCCTTTAAAAAGAAAGAATATATATACATATATATATACAAATATTCATAGCAGTTTCATTTAATATCAGAAACTTCAAGCAACTTAAACATGTCTATCAATAGGAAAATGGATTTTAAAAAAACTATATAATCAGCCATAAGAGTAACAGAACAACAGGAAGTAACTTGTCTACATGGAATTGTTTCCCAGCTTGCTAATATTCCACCTTTCCTAAATCATGCAGAGAAATCTGATGATAAAGTGGTTTTCACTTTATAAAATGCTTAAATAATCCACACCAGGAGTTGGCAATTTTTTAATATAAAAAGCCAGATGTTTAATATTTTAAACTTTGTGAGCCAGAGGGTCTCGGTAGACTAGTCAACTGTGAACTTAGAACACAAAAGCAGCCATGTAAGTAGACACATGAATGAATGGGTATAACAGCTCAAAAAACCTCTACTTATGAAAATAGGTAGTGACTGAATTGGAAGGATCAATTTTCTTTTCAAACAAACCCATTTGCTATGCTGTGTCTGCCTCCTGTCAGCTGTTGGTCTTGGGGATCATCTGTTGATCTTGAGTACCTATGGACACAACTGTTTCCATAGAGACAATATGCTTGGGTATTTAGCAATACCTGGGGAATTGTCCAGTGTCTAGAAGCAGGTTCCTTATCTCACAGGATACTGACTTATGGAGGGTGTGATAGACTGACTATAAATATCACTTCTTGTTCATCTTACCTTTTGCTTCATGTAAAGTTGAAACATTTTTATTCCTATTGAATTTAGGCTGACCCTATACCCAGTAGAATGTGATGGAATTGAGTGTATTCATTCTGAACATACACCTTAAGAAGACCTTAGAAACTGCCTGATTTTGTTCTTTCTGACACTGTGAGCCAGAGATCATGTGGTACAGACAGGGGAAGAGCTATAAACTCTACGACCAGATACATGGAACAAGGCCTAGCTGTGCCAGAGTTCCAAGTGAAACCTGGCCTTTTAGCCATAAGTTAATTCCCAAATAATCTGGAGAGTTGGTTAAATTTATGTGATACAGGATTGTCCAGATGACCCTAGTCAACCAAAGTGTAAACTTGTTTTCTATTGTGACATTTAAAGAGCTAAAACAAGAAAACATGTCTACTGTGTAAGACTATCAGTAAAAGAGCTGCTGGCTGTGTAGACAGAAGTTTTCTAAGCCAGTCCAAACAGATGCACATTTCCATGTTCAGAAGATTAAAAGTGGTGTTGCAAATCAAAATGAAATTGGTTTACTGCTACAGAATTTTCCCAAGTTCTAGATGAATGCCTAGCAATAGGCATTGTGAAAACTCAAAGGAGGGGTAGATGAGAGTTGTCTGTGGCTTTGCATTAAGGTGAACTTATTCTCCTCCTGAGGATTCACTGCAGCGATGTCATGTCTAAACTGTGTCCTTACCAACAAGAAAACTGTTAAACTTGTACAGGGTGCAAGCAGACTCCATAGTACTGTTGTCTGGC
Source organism: Mastomys coucha (assembly GCF_008632895.1). Classification (NCBI taxonomy): domain Eukaryota; kingdom Metazoa; phylum Chordata; class Mammalia; order Rodentia; family Muridae; genus Mastomys; species Mastomys coucha. Next base: position 6,262,147 of record NW_022196902.1, read on the forward strand.
ACCTACAAAATGCTCTCCCTCATGTTTAGATTGCTGATACCAGGCAGGGGGCAAATACGTGCAATTTTAAGGATATCAGAATTCCAACACAGCTTTGTCTCTGATCCACACTCTCCATAGAAAGACTTCCTCTAAGACACCCAATTTCCTTTGAGTCCTAAACTTAATGAGTGCCTTAAAATGAAATCACAATGTCACTGAGATTAAAGACAAAGACAACCTATGGATTTCATAAGCTAAGACCTCAACAAAACTTTTAAACTGAACCCGTGTCACTTGTATCCTTTCATAGCTGCCACATACCTTCTTTTCTGATCCCTTGTCCCTCTGTTTGGAAATGGGATTATTTGCTTTTCTTTCCCTGACTACTGAAGACAGAAAGTAGAGGAGCAGGATGCCATCTAATTTACCAACATCATCACTGTTGCACTTGAATTCTCAACACCAAACCCTTGAATTAGCTTTCTGTACAACTCTTACTTGTAGCTCTTCCACAAAGAGCTAGACATGATCTACTGTAGTTTGGCCTTCTTTCTATTTCTCCATTTACTTTTTTTTTTTTTTTTTTTTTTTTTTTTTTGGTTTTTTTTTTTTCGAGACAGGGTTTCTCTGTATAGCCCTGGCTGTCCTGGAACTCACTCTGGAGACCAGGCTGGCCTCGAACTCAGAAATCCGCCTGCCTCTGCCTCCCAAGTGCTGGGATTAAAGGCGTGCGCCACCACCGCCCGGCTTCTCCATTTCCTTTTTAAAATGGAACCTTTTCCTCAAATATTATTACTGAATCCCAAACTGTCAACAGTTACCAATAGGCTATGAGACTCACCCTATTTTTTCCCATAAGCCCAGGACCTGAGCTCCAGACATCTATTTCTATGAACTATTTTTCCCTGAAAAATGTGAAGGATAAAAATAACTTGCCCTACCCTTTCACAACAACATCAAACCTGCTCAAGCATCCATTCCTATTTAACTGATATTTGTTAAGCACCCACTCAAAGTCAAGAACTTTGTTAGGTGTTAGCTTCTGTGGAAGCACTCAACTGTGAGAAGCCTATATTAGATTGGGGGCCAGGGAGCACTACAGAGAGTTGGATTACTGGTTAAGAGCACTTGTTGCTCTTGCAGAAGATGCAGGGTCGATTCCCAGCACCCACATCATAGCTCAGAACAATCTGTAACTACACGGTCAGGTGATACAGCACCTTCTTCTTAATCTCAGCAGGCACCAGGAATGCGTGCTGTGCACATACATACATGCAAGCACAGCACTCATAAACACAAAATAATAAAGAATTATATAGAGCCTAGTGAACTAAATGGACGAGTAGCCAAACAATATCAGGGGAAAGTACAAGTTTCTATAGTAACACAGAAGAAGAACACTTAGTTCAGCCTGATGGGGTCAGTGGAACGTGGTATGGAAGGAAGGTCTCCCAAGGAGGAGCTACTCAATTAGATAGGGCATGTGAAGGAAGACAGAGCAGCAGCCATCTAGAGAAAGGGCTTTGTTGGAAAGGGACAGGAAAAAGGCAGAATCATACATTCAGGAAAGAGTAGTGCATTTGTCATGGTGCCTTAGGACTCGGGTGAGACAGAAGATAAAGAGAGACAGAGAGAATGTAATGCTGGCATTAAATACTGGGTGTTGTCAATGTATACAAAGCAAGTGTTCTATCACTGGGTTATGGTACCAGCCCCTAAAATTGTTTCTGTGGAACTCTTAATTCATTGGTCACTCTTGGCATGATGCAACAATTGATGCTTTGGTTTTTCGTTTTCTTTATAGATAGAGTATTAAAATACAAAGACCTTGTTTCTAACAAAAGTCGACATGTGTCTATCCTTTGATAAGCAATTTTCAAGTACATACCCAAAAGAAATGAACACATATCTTCTCACAGAGCTTTACACAAGAATGTCCAACACAGTCTTATTTATAATAGCCTCAAATGGAAAGAACACAAATGCCCATCCTTAGGAGAATGGATACACAAATTGTAGTATGTTTATACAATGGAACTAGACTTATTAATAAAACAGAGCAAATGACCAATATATACAATATTGTTGCTCAAGTCACTCTAAAGAAGTCAAGGAACACAAATGATTATTTACTGCAGAATTAGGTTAATGTAAAGTAGAAGAACAGGAAAATATTTTATGGTGACCAAAATCATGAAGTGTCTGCTCAGGGTATGAGGCAGATGAAGGAAGTACCCAAAAAGAAGTTTGGGGGCTGAGGAAATGTGTTCCTTCTTGTTTTAGGTGATGGTTTCAAGGCGTTATTCAAAGCTCACCAAGTTGAAGACTTGTACATTGTAAAATGTACAATGACATGTACATTTTATTGGAAGTAATTTATAGCTTAATTTTTAAAATGCTAACAAAAATATTTTGTTCAAGTTTGCCTTAACTAATGTGATTGAAGACTTTAAAACTGCACACTAAAAATTCACAGTTCTAAACTATCTATTCAAATGCATAAAAGAGAAAACAGAATATTAAGATGTTATTCAAAAAGTTGATCAACCATAAATACTTTATTTTAGTTTTTATAGATATTTTTCTGATAATACTATGTAAGTTATAAGAGAAACATTTTCAGACAATAGAGCAAGTAATAATTCATGGAAAGGAAAATTTATGAACTGATTGCTCTTTACTATGATTATTCATGTAAGTATATCACAAGAACTCACTGGAAATTTTATTTTTATTTCTTGCAGATTTGTTATACAATCCTGACACTGATAGAAAAAAAAAAATGAAGCTACCGACATAATTTTATATTTTTGGTTGTGAGCCTAGCCTTTAATGGTTGAGCCATCTCTCCAGCCCGACATATTTTTATAACAAGGATATCAACAAAAAGCTGGCTAATTAATATCATCAACTGAAAGAATACTTCAAATTATTTATACGTAAGAAAATGTAGAGCGAGTATATGCCCAAGAGTGGTACAGCTGAATCATGTGGTAGATCTATTTCTAGCTTTTTGAGGAACCGCCACACACTGATTTCCATAGCTGCTGCACCAGTCTGCACTGCCCACAGTAGTGAATAAGCGTTCCTCTTTCCCCACATTCATTTGTAGTTGTGAGCTTAGCCATTCTGATTAGAGTAAGATGAACTCTCAAAGTAGTTTTAATTCCCATTTCCTTGACAGCTAATGGATGTGGAGGATTTAAAAAGAATGTCTCTCAACCATTTGTATTCATTTGAGGACTCTCTGTTTAGTTTCACGCCCCATTTTAAAATTGGGTTGTTTTTATTCTTGGTGTTTAATTTTCTGAGTGTTTAATATCTGGATATTGTTTCTTGGTGTTTAATATTTGGATATTCTAGATACTAACTGCCTGCCATATGTATAGCTCATAAATAACTTTTACCATTGTGTATGCTGTAGTTGCCATTTTGTATTTACTCAGATAATGGTGTGTTTTGCTATGCAGAAGCTTCTTAGTTTTATGAGATCTCATGTATGGATGGTTAGTATTCATGCCTGCAGTATCAGGATATCCAACCAACTCTATCTTCTAACATAGAGATCCATGCTTATCCACATATATTGCTGTTTTGTTCATAATAGCTAGAAAACATAAATAGATGTCTGCCAACTGATGAATAAATAATGGAAATGTGCTATATTTACACAATCAAATGTCATTTAGCTGTTAAGACAAATAAAATTATGAAATCTGAAATTAAATGCATGGAGATGGAAGCATCATTCCAAGTGACATAACCTATATCCACAAAGACAGGGCTTGTATGCCTGCTCTCATTGAGGCGGGGGATGGTAACTGTACTCTTCAGATAGGTATTATTTACATTTGGAATACACATCTTCAGGAAATTAATAATGAGCGGCCTCTCAAGAAAGGAGAGATAGAATGCAAACGTATAAAGATTTAAAGGGGAATAGTGGAATAGGGGTTAATTGGGAAGAGAGGTAAGAAAGAACAATAAAGGAGGGGATTCTGGGAAGGATAACTGACACTAAAGGCATTTCAAAAAGAATTCATTGGAACCTACTACTGTAGATGATTCATGAAATACATATATATA
>NW_022196902.1:6266224-6268880 GCF_008632895.1 Mastomys coucha
ATATATATGGGTTAGGGTTAGGGTTGGAAGTAAGTTGTAGCTTAATTTTTAAAATGCTAACAAAAATATTTTGTTCAAGTTAGCCTTAACTAATGTGATTGAAGACTTTAAAACTGCACACTAAAAATTTACATATATATATATATATATATATGTATATATATATATATACAAATCTTTATGGAATTATATGCCTATAATGAGGCAGCCATGTCTTGTTTGGACACCATAGGCTAGTAAGTAAAAATTCTAGTGCCAGAAACGGGTTACCTCTTTTGGTGTTCTAAGTCCCATAGAGAACCTCCCTCAACAAATGTTATTGTATTACCATTGCCTGTGGTTACCCTCTAGAACTTGATGTAAGATCCTACTCCTGAAGACAAACCACATACTTGAGTTTTAGAACACAGAGAAATGAAGACGGTGATGACTTGGAAGTTTTATCCCTCCTCTTCACCTTTTATGGTGCCGAAAGGTGCAATCCACAGATGAGAAGAGAAATCAGCACTTGTCTTGACCAGCTGAACCATGGTGAACCATGTGAGGGACAACAATGACTGTCCTGGGAAGACATATCTGTCAGTACAATACTGGCAAGAATGGAATGGGAGTAACAGATCACTTCTGCTTTGATCTAAGACCCACTCCCTAAATTGTAGCTTATAATTGTACCAATTCTGGAACTTAGAACCTTTGGCTAAACAAGTCATGGGCCCTAAGGGAGAATCTGCTACAATGATTCTGCTAAATGGATGCAGAATTGAACCAATTATAACAACTTACCATTATACCCATAGATTAGTGCATCTGACAACGTTCGTTAAGGAAGCTTTTGTTTATTTTTCAGATCCTAGTTAACACAGAGATCCATCACTGATCAAGGTGTAGAGGATAAGAGACACTGGGATGCTCAGCCCTAAATAGGACACCTGAATCCCACCCTCTCTCAAGGCTCAGGATCATGTGCAAGAGGGAGCAGAAAGATTGTAAGAGCCAGAGCGGTAGATTACCGTAATGAAACAGTTGCACATGTTATTTCAGAGCAATTGAGACAGCTCACGCAAGATCAATCCAGACAAAAATGTCAGCATGGAGACAGGAGGCGAGCAGGAAGTGCCACCCTTAGCTGAAGAGCTATTGGTAATCAGCTATTGCAAGAAGAGGGGGATTCAGTTTTAATTAAGAGTGCAGACTCTGTCGGATTGAGACTTCAATGAGGACTACAAATCCAAGAGTATGTTGGGAACTTACTTGTACATGCTGGGTTTTAAAAAAAGAAAAATGTAGCAGATACAAAAGTGATTAGTAGAAAATGGAGACTGATTTTAAGAAAGAGAGGAAGAGGTGGGTATTATCAAAATACATAATTGAATTCTCAAAAAACTAATAACATAAAAATGCAATGAGAAAGAAAATAAGAAGGGAAGGAGGAAGGAGGGATGGAAAAAAGAAAGGAAAGAAAAATTAATTTTACAGTGTCACAAAATCTTAGCAGCTTGGCCAATCATATATGAAAGAAATATAATAGAGGTTTCCCCTTGTTCACCAAAAGCCCTGAAAATGTAATGCTACAGTTGTGAATAAACAGGAAACAAAAATAAAACACACCATAAAAGAAGAAAAGAAATTCTACCAGAAGAGTGGCTGTAACTAAATTATTCTTTTCTTTGTTTATATATATGAAAAGAGTCTTGAGATTTAGCCAACAGCATACAACTGAAATGAGGAAGAAAATTATAAATGCAGGACAAGCAACTAATAAAATTTCCCTCCATTTTGTGACTTTTCTGGCTTTAATATTTTGAAACATAGTTAGTTGTGATATTCTCTGTCACTGACTTTGGTTATTTGTTTGTTTTGTTGTTGTTATTGTTTTAGGTTTGTTTGTTTTTTTCATTTTGCACAGCATCTTCAAAATTACACTAGGGTAAAATCCTAGGAGACCTGGGCCATGGCTTCATTTTTCAGCCTGTCTTCCTGAAGGACAAAGTCTGTGACCTTTTCTCTCCTTTGATAAAAATGTAGGAAGGTTTCATATGTGTGTAATGAGGAAAACAGTCTGACATATATAGAGATGTCTGGGAATGTCAGGCATCATTCAAATACTTCTGATCTCACAGTTAGATCTACCCAAGGGAGGGAAATGTATTTACCTCTAAGGATACTGGAATGCCGACTCAATTTTTAATAAGGTTTAGCCAATACAAACTTCCTGTAGTCTCCACCCAACAGGGTTCAAAACCATTCAGTTAAAATAAGAAATGGAACTCAGTGGGATCAGTAGGGTCAGTGCGGTCAGTGGGGTCAGTGGGTCAGTAGGGTCAGTGGGGTCAGTGGGGTCAGTGAGGTCAGTGGGTCAGTAGGGTCAGTGAGGTCAGTGGGGTCAGTAGGCCAGTGGGTCAGTAGGGTCAGTGCGGTCAGTGCGATCAGTGGGGTCAGTAGGGTCAAGTGGGGTCAGTGGGGTCAGTGCAGTCAGTAGGGTCAGTGGGTCAGTAGGGTCAGTGGGGTCAGTGGAGTCAGTGGGGTCAGTGGAGTCAGTGCGGTCAGTGCGGTCAGTGCAGTCAGTGGGTCAGTGCAGTCAGTGTAGTCAGTGGGGTCAGTGCGGTCAGTGGGTCAGTGGGTCAGTGCGGTCAGTGCAGTCAGTGGGTCAGTGGGT
>NW_022196902.1:6269896-6271508 GCF_008632895.1 Mastomys coucha
TCAGTGGGGTCAGTGTGGTCAGTGGGGTCAGTGCGGTCAGTGTGGTCAGTGGGGTCAGTGCAGTCAGTGGGGTCAGTGGGGTCAGTGTGGTCAGTGCGGTCAGTGCGGTCAATGCAGTCAGTGGGGTTGGGGATGGAGCTCAGTCCGTAGCTTGCTCTTCTAAAATGTCTGAGGCCTTGTGTTTGATTCCTCAGCAACACAGAAAATCAGATGTGGAGGTGCACCACTTAAATTCTAGTTCTCTGGGTGTGGTGGCAGGAGGACCAGAAGTTCAAGTTCACTCAAAGCTGAGGTATATGAGACAAAGTTTAAAGTAAAAAACAAAACAAAACAAAAAGAAACTGTACATGATTTTCTACACTGCTTATTTTCAGCTTTTATGTAAAAGCATAAACTTGGTTACTGTCTGGTTTCTTAATATTTGAGGAGAAATATTGTGAATGGGTAAGTAAGATTTAGCTTTTGCTGGATATTCTTGTTCACATATCCCAAATAACCCAATTACCTACCTTAAGCACTGGAAAGAGTAATGAACACAGTCTCTGTAGTATGATGAAATTGTTGAGTTTTCCAGATGCTCTGAAGTTGTGTTGTTCAGTCTGAAATGAAAGAGAGACTGCCCGTGGTCTGTCAGGGTTCCTCAAGGGTTGCCCGTCCAGATCTTTCCACTAGTATTCCTTCCAAACAGATGTGAGCCTATTTTTAAAGACTTCTGGGAAAGGGAGATTCCCTATCTCCCTTAGCAACATGTTCCGATGTTTAATAACATTTGCTCTCTGTCGGGGATGAGGGTTCCTGAGGCTGGCTGGAGTGGTTTTTATATATTTATACACATTAGTGCTTTTCTATTTATCTTTCTCCCTTTTAGTATTAATTGTATCCTCTTGGTTCTTTGCCATTCTTTGTGTTAATTTTGTTCATAGACTTATTTCCTCGCAAATGAAAAGGAGTTTGAAATGGTCAAATTTTGAAAATAAAACACGCAGAGTATAATTTTAAATGATACACATTATCTGAGAGGGAAATAAACTTTAGCTAATATTTCACAAAGAGTCTACAGATATTTGATCTTCTGTCCCTGTGGCTGTGAATGTGTGAATTTGTATGAGAATCAGAGATGTGCTCTTCAGTGAGACATGACACACTGAGATCTTTAAGCTTTCCCTGGCTTTCAAGTTTCTTTTGAATGCTCTGCAGAGTACTCATAGTTTTCTGTTTTAATTACTTTTTATTTATGTGTATGGATGTTTTGTCTATGGAGATCAGATGAATCCTCTGAAACTTGAGTTACAGATAGTTGCAAGCCACCATGCATGTGGGTGGTGAAAATTGAACTTGGGTCCTCTGGAAGAGCAGCAAATGCTCCTAATTGCTGAGCCATCTTTCCATCCACCATCTGTATTTGACTTAAGCTGATAAATTTGGAACTAAAGTTGAAGAGGCACTAAAGGTCTGAGAAGTAAAAGACATATCCATCATTTCTGCCTGGTTACTTTAGAGTGCTTGCTTCTAGATCCATCTGCACACCTACATAATAATGCTTAAACACACAGCTGGTCACATCTCACAGATTTGTTAATTTCAGGAAGATAAGGTTACTGGTAATTGTTTT